>NC_081552.1:136500579-136800579 GCF_963082655.1 Stomoxys calcitrans | reverse complement strand
TGTACTATTTCCAGAAGGCCGCAAAGTTTCTTGCTCTTTGTTGTAGTATCGCTAATAATAGGAGCTGCGTACATCGTTTGTGCTACTGAAGCTATGAACTTCCGTGTTGTCTGTTTCGGACTTTGCATGTTTGGCGGTACCTAGCGATTTGTTGGTAACCGATTTGACATACGGCTTAAATGATAATTTGCTATTAATGATTACTCCCAGGTATTTACTCCTGGGTGTAAGTTTTGGGTGTAAATATTTTCTCCCTCCCATCACGAGCGTTGCTTCTGTCTAAGTAGCAGCCAGCGCCAATTTCCTTGTAGCAAGCCATCTTGAGATCCTTGCCAAACTATCATTTGCGATAATCTTAATTAGTTGTGTTGAAGGTTGGTCGACGACGAGAGCGACGTCGTCTGCATGTCCGACTAATTGGGTGTCATGTGTTAGTAGATCGTCATACATCAGGTTCCAAGGAAGGGACCCGAAATTGACCCTTGTGGGACGCCTGAAGTGACTTCGTATTCCTGTAGCGTGACGTACAATATGATTCTGTTCTCGAGATATTTCGACGCCTTATGACTTGCCTCATTTCATTCCAGTAAGCAGAGTTGAAAGCGTTTTGGATATCTAGTGTAATAATTGCACAGAAATGTTTTGCCTTTAAGCGTGTTTCACCGTATCCACGAATTCCCATATTGCGCTAACCGTAAATTTTCCTTTGATGAATCCAAACTGCATCCTCGAAAAACATCCGTTTATGTTAATTTCATGTACTAGCCTATTTAGTATCAGGTTCACTAAAAATTTACCACATGTGTCTGGCAGACAAAGTGGGACAAAGTGTAAGTCGATGAATTGTCTTAAGGCTTGTCACCTTTTCTTGATAGAACCAGCTGTTGGACTTTCCATACGGAGGGAAACTCGCCCTTTTCCAAACATTGATTCATAACCGATACTAGTAGTTGTGGCGATAAACATTCAACTATTGAAATTACTTCGTTAAGTATTCCAGGTGGTGCTTTCCGCTTTTTAGTCTCCCAAATACTTTTGCAATTTCTGTGGTTGAGAAAGGCTCATGCCCATCACTTTGTGTGGATAGAATTGCTCTGCTCGTCTTGCTTTTAGGAAAAAGTGTAGTTACAATAGTAAGTGCCCACCTATCTTTATTATTGTCTTATAAGAAAGTCCACAAGGATCATTCTGTTTTTGGAATTCTTTTTTGCACTTTTTATAGCGAGACGGAGGCTACTTCTCGCCATTCCGTAGGAATTTATAGTAACTATATCGCTTTTCCTCCTCGTTGCAATTCTTTTTGCCTTATGAGACTTTTCCCTTAGATCTGCAATTTCGTCGTTCCACCAATAAGTAGACTTTTTTTGCCTTGCAATATGTTTTTGTTTTTGGGATCCCAGCTTTGCATATCTGAACTAAAGTTTTCGTGTGAAAATCAGCTGCAGTATTTACCTCTATACGGATATCGAGTCTTCTCTTTAATTTGCTTACTTTTTCTTTGCAACTTTCAAGGTAAATTTTCTAAATATTCCATCCGGGTTTAGTAGGGTTTGCTACATCCTACGTCGAGCGTGATATACTGATGATCGCTTAGGGTTTCCTGAGTTCGCTCAACGCTATACCTTTTTTTATCGGGTTTTCTTGAGCACCATTATGTTGATTTGCTGTTAAAATCTCCCCCATTATTACTGGCGTATTATACGTTTTAATAAGACGTTCCAGTCTTCCTATAATTTATAAGAATGTTGTCAGCTCCATGTTGGGCGAGTAATAGCAACTTCGTATACAATTTATATGTACCACAACAACATTTTCTTTCCTCTACTTTATCAAAGATTAACGAGAGCTTTCTCTGGTAGACCGAAGCATATTGTTCGCCTATCAGTACAATATCTTTATCCTTATCAGTCACTTTTCCCATCATCAGGTCTTGCGCTTGGCGTACTCTTCCCAAATTAATTTGAAGAACCTTAATTGTAATTTTTACAGAAGGTATCTCTGTCTATGTAGTGCCTTGTCTCCTCCTGGCCAGCTTCTAGACATATACAACTTCTATGTTGGTTTTGACATAAAGCAGATACCGCAGATGTGCAGACGCATCTGGCTTCAATCTTTTCCCTTGCGCGCTCTACCAAGGAATCCAATTTCCATACATCTGTACCAGCGTTTGGTGAATCTTTTGTTTGGTCACTCCATAGTAATTCCGTATGTTGCAAACTTTGACATGGTCTCCATTTATGTCACCTTTTATGTCATTTGCTGCTTCAATGATGCTGGTGACTATTTCCTTTTCTTCTGTAGCCTCTTCCAAATATCTTATACCTACAAAACACTTTTCAGTTTCTGTACCTATTTCAATATCATTTCGTAGAGATGACTAGATGATATCGTGAAGTTTTTTGGTGTATCCGTCTTCCTTCCCGAATTCAATGCGAACATTTCCATCTTTAATTTTTCTGATTTTTCTTATACTCATAAGTGCGTGCCTTCTTGTTAACCTTGCCCTTTTCAGCTGACATGGAAAGCTTCCTTTTTTGGATAATCTTCGATATATTCTCATAATCAGTTTGGACTTCTTTGTCCTGCTTCTCCATTTCCCTGTTTTTCGACTACAACAAGGCTCAGAGCTCTTGCCTACCAATTGTCTCTTAGCCGCTGACATAACGCTTGCATAAGATTGTCTCTTATGAATTTTTATACCCTCCACCATTGGATGGGGGTATACTAGTTTCGTCATTCTGTTTGGCACACCTCGAAATATGCGTCTAAGACCCCATAAAGTATATATATTCTTGATCGTCGTGACATTTTAAGTCGAGCTAGCCATGTCCGTCCGTCTGTCTATCGAAAGCACGCTAACTTTTGAAGGAGTAGAGCTAGCCGGTTGAAATTTTGCAAAAATACTTCTTATTGGTGTAGGTCGGTTGGGATAGTAATGGGCCAAATCGGCCCATGTTTTGATATAGCTGCCATATAAACCGATCTTGGATCATGACTTCTTGAGCCTCTAGAGGGCGCAATTCTCATCCGAATTGACACAAATTTTGCACATAGTGTTTTGATATCACTTCTAACAACTGTGCTAAGTATGGTTCAAATCGGTCCATAACCTGGTATAGCTACCATATAAACCAATCTTGGATCTTGACTTCTTGAGCTTTTAGAAGGCGGAATTCTTACCCGATTTGATTAAAATTTTGCACATAGTGTTTTGATATCACTTCCAACAACTATGCGAAGTATGGTTCAAATCGGTCTATAACCTGATATAGCTGCCATATAAACCGATCTTGGGTCTTGATATCTTGAGCTTTTAGAATTCGCAATTCCTATTCGATTTGGCTGTAATTTTGTACGTGGTGTTTTGGTATCACTTCTTACATTTATGCGTAGTATGGTCCAAATCCGTCCATACCCTGATATAGCTGCCATATAAACCGATCTCGGATCTTGAGTTCTTGAGCCTCTAGAGAGCGCAATTCTCATCCGTGTGCATGACCTTCAACATACGTGTGCAATATGGTCTAAATCGATCTATAGCTTGTTTTTTTTATTTTTAACTTTGCTAACAATAGAATTCATTGCGCCTATTTTCAAGTTCAACGAAAGCATATTCTTTCTCCATTTTATGGCGGATCAAGTGACTCTCATTATCTCGAGAGTCCTTGTGCTTCCGAAAAGCAGTGGCGATGGAATAGCCGGTGCTTTGGGAGGAGTTCCCTTCACTGCTCAACTCGGTCCAAAATAGTTACGCACAGATATATTCTCCTCACTTCCTCCGTTTATTTTATTATAAGCCTTGTCCATGCATCACTGGATCCCATCTTAGAACCGTTAGCTACCTTCGATGTGCAGTTACGTATTTGTGGTCCCATGGTTATCTATGCAAGCAGGGAGGCCACGCTAGGGTTGTCAAGAATCTTTGTGAGATTTTGTGTTCAGAGCCAGACCCGTTTTAATCAGAACAAAGTCAACTGAACCTACACCACCAACATAATTGCGAAGAAACTGAGAGCGTTCTCCAAGACTTCCCAAGTTTTAATAGGACGGGACCAGTTGCAGCATCGGCGCAGAAGCCATTTCCACTAGATTTCACTCCAAATTACTCAGGTTCCAGAATACTACAACCGTCAGGCCAGGGGTTTATGAATTGAATAGAGCTCAGGTCCGATAATTAAGGCGATATGAGATGGCTTGATCAAATGAGGATCAGCTAATTTTAGGCCATCGAAGTAATCCCCAATGTCTCGACCAGCTGGCTTCTGACTTGGCCAGATCACTTTGGTCAAGTCAGAAACCCGTGCCGACATACTAATTTGTTTTGTCCGGTCGAAAGACGACGCGACCGACAGAAGGATTCCTGGTCCATTACCGCATGTCTAAGCTTCAGACGTTGACAGGAATCGAACTGTCAGCATGCAAAAGTTGGATTACCATGGTCAGATCTAGGGTCATCGTAGATTGAAGGGCGAGTTGGTGCCTAGAAATAGGGGGCTGAAAGCTATCATTTAGCTGGTTGGTCACGGGCACATCTTGCTTATCAGATGCTTGTTCCGTTTTACCATTTTATCCGTTTTTTAACAGCGCAATGAAGTATCTAGGCAATACAGTTTCATCTAACTTAAGAGATCAATACGACCAACTTAACCACGGGTTGTCTTACAATAATGTTCTCGGTTCGAATATCAGCGACACGTACGCTCTCTTCGGTAACCGGAAAACTTCGACTACCTGATCTTATTTCCACGAAAGGGGACATGGAACTTTATCATGGCGAATGACAAACAAATCATCACATAAAAACGAGAAACGTACGATAAAAACCGTAAAGCTCTATCAAAGGACGAAAATCTCTGGGGAACATCAACGTATTCCGTAAAAAATGAAGCGTGGCTTCTAACAACATTTCCAAATTGGTATCAAATTTGGACAGGTCCGGAGAATTCAACTCAAAACTGTCTAAACAGAGCCAGTGTGGTCCGTGCCACTAGATCTTTGACTAAGCAAGTTCAACGGGTGGAACCTCTCGATTACCCAAATCCGCAGGATTATCCTCAGTCCCCAATATTCTCCTGTACGGTGTTAACACGATTAGCAACGAATGGTGTCCATGTAGATGGACTTTTGGGAATCCATTGGCAAGTCGACCGAACCATGCATTACCGAGAAAATGTATTTTTCGCCCGAGCCATTCGTATGTGGAATCGAGTTCCGGCTAATGTCTTTTTCACCGACATTGACGGTCAAAAACTTGAGACTAATATCAATAAACACCACTTCCTCTTCCCCCCTCCAACCCTTAACTTTTCAAATTGCCAAAGCAATGCACTGCATATATAGGGGTTACGTGAAAACCTGCGTGTTGGTTACGTCAAAAAAATCGTGGCAAACTTATCGATTTCAGTGGAGCTACCTTCGTCTTGCAAAAAAGTAAACTCGTAGAAATATTACCATTCTCATCAACAACACGAATGTATATTGTCCGCGTGTGCTTTTTTCGAAGCTTCAGAAAAAACATGATGTTCAACCGCACACCTGGGAGAATAATGAATACAATGAGGTATCCATATGTAGTTTACTTCCTGGTAAGTGTTAACAAATATCTGCCAACCACACTCCATCGTAGACGGAACGAAATCATCCCAGCCGATACTATCCAACCAAACTCGCAGCATTATCAATTAAGCTGTAATTAAGTCAGGACCTAACTACCCAACAGGGTGAAACAACTTAGCAATCCTTCTATACTAATATAAAACATATCCAGTTGAGCATTCCAACGAATACCCACATGTAATATGTCTTTACTTTAATTGGCTATGACAGAATATTTGTTCCACAAGCCGAACGTAGAATAGCGTTCCAAGAGCCTCGATCTTCGGCGCTCATTCTAAAATCTCTGACACCAAGTTTCGAGGTGTCTTCCTTCACTTGATCTTTCCATCGGGCTTTTTGTCTTCCCGGTTTGCGTGTACCACCTTGTTTGCCTTCAAAAGACTTCTTTGCTGGAGCTTCTTCATCCATTCTGACAACATGACCTAGCCAACGCAGCCGTTGTATTTTGATGCGTGTAACTATGCTATCGTCGTCATACAGCTCATACACCTCGTGGTTCATACGTCACCTATATTCTTTCTCTCAAATACTCCAAGCACTGCCTCATCTGCTTTCACAAGTACCCATGCTTCAGAACCATATACCAGCACGGGTAGACTCAATGTCTTGTATAGTGTAATCTTCGTCTGTCGAGAGGTGGCCTTGTTTCTTAGCTGCTTACTTAGTCCAAACCCTCCTATAGGTGTGGGTGCCTTGGTACCTGTAGTCAAGAGTAATGCTTCAAGCGTCCTGCTGAGGTAGACAAAGGTGGAACAGAAACGAAGGAAGCGCGCACAGCCCCTGAGTCTTTATGGAGGACTGTGAGTTCCAATAGGATGCCACAGCCATCACGGAAGGGGAAGATGGTCTCTGAGAATGGTAAGGAGCCGCCCTCTTACGCCAGAGTGGGAAGGAAGCACAACAGAGATGCGCAGACTTATGCAGCCATTAATGTCAGCTGTGAATCCGATAGGATTCCACCAGATCATCGGTCCCAAGTGGAGGATCTGGTTAACGATCGGATTTGTGAACATGTGTGGAACTCCGTAGAGGGTCCACCCATACAAATGATGAGCTGCGAGTTTAGAGGGGAGATCTTTACGCCGCGTTTTGCGTCGGCGGAATAAGTTGATTCCGTCAAACAGCTCGTCAGAGGTATTCGCGCTCCCTGGGAGGACGCAAGGCCCCACAAAGGCTACGGTCTTCATCAAGGGATGGGACAGTAAATTTGCGACGGAACACATGTTGGGATTCTTGGGCAAGCAAAACGAAGGTTTGGGCGCATAGAAGTGGGAGGTCTTCCACAGGGAGAAGAAGGAGGAAGAAACTCTCTTTGTGGTTGGCATTGATCAAGTCTCCGTGACAAGTTTGGCTGAGACCAAAGGCATGACGCACTACGGGTGCAAAGCTGTCTTTTTCAAGATTGGGAAGACTAGGATAGGCAGACATTTTCGTTCTGCGACATCAGGCCGTGTGGTGGCAGGTGACTCAACAACGCCCAAAAAACAGGGGGCCGGCAACGAGACAATCACGGCATCTCTCAATATTGGAAAGACTAGGGGAAGCAATGATCCTAATACTAAAATATCAAGCAGTGCAGTGGCGAGAGACCCAACACGTCCTAACAAACAGGAATCCGATGACGGATCCATCACCGACTTAAAGATTCGGAATACTGGGATAGGTAAAGATCTTAATATTGAAATATTAGGATGCGCAGCGACAGGAGTTTCAATGCAATCCAACGAACAGGGAGCCGATGATGGAACCATCACCTACTCCCAAGAATCCCATTTATTTAAGATTTGGAAGGCTAAGATAGGCAAAGATCCTAGTATTAAAACATCAGGCAGTACAGTGTATGGAAACCCAATAAAGCTTAACGAACAGGGACCCGACGATGGAACCATTACCGACTTTATAAAAGGTCGGAAGACTAGGCTAGGCAAAGAACCTAAAACGATGACATCAGGCAGTGCAGAGACAGGAAAGTCAATGCAGTGTAAAGAACAGGGAGCAGACGATGAGATCATCACCGACTCCCAGGATGCCCATTTACTGGAGGACCAATGATTGAGGTAATCCAGATAAACCTCCGCCGGAGCGAGACTGCTACATACGCTCTGATGGAGAAAACCAGCAAGGGCAAGATTCATATTGCCTTAATTCAGGATCCATGGACGACCCGAAACAAAGTTTATGGACTGAACCATATGAACTACCAATTATTCTATGCTAACACTGGTACACATCCGAGGACCTGCGTTATTTGCCATAAAAAAATTAATTATATATTTTCCCCAGAGTTGTCAACGTCGGATGCAACAGTGGTGAGACAGGGAGACGGTGGAGCATACCTGGCATCACTTTATCTGCTTTCGACTCTCCGACACCACCACCCACGTCGAAACTGCAACGGCTGGTGAGGAAAGCAAGACAGACAGAAAAGAGGTACTAATAGGGTGCGATGCGAACTCTCACCACATTTCGTGGGGTAGTACCAACACTAATAACCGGGCCCAAACTCTGGCAGAGTTCTTGAATACTAACGACCTAATAACACTTAATATTGGTAACACCGCTACCTTTGTTAATAAGATTAGGGAGGAAGTATTAGATTTGACGATATGTTTGGAAAATCTGATCGATGAGGTTCAGAATTGGAGGGTCTCCATGGAACACTCTTTCTCTGATCATCGCTACATTAGGTTTAAAATAGCACGGCCAACATCGAATCCGATAAGCTTCCGGAATAAGTTGAAAACCAGCTGGACAAAATTCGAAAGGCTACTCAGAAGATGACTGGGGCAAGACAATTTAGATTGTCCAAGTATAGAAGACATTGACGAAAATGTCAACAGGATCACGACTGCACTGGTGGGGTTCTCCGAAGACAGTTGTCCTCTTCGGATAAGAAAATCCGCCCAAGAAAAAGCCTGGATGACTGGGGAGATTCGCAATATTAGGAAAGAGGTCCGCAGACTTTTTAACAGAGCACGTCGTAAAAAGGCGGAAGCTTATTGGGATGCGTATTACACACAGCCGAAGAAATACAATAAGATTACCAGAGCGGCAAAACGTGCCTCCTGGAAGCTTTGCTGCGAACAGGTCACCCTGGCGGTATGCAATGACATCGAGGGGGCTTTTAAGAAAGTGCGGACCGACACATTGATCCAATCCTTATATCAATACCGGGTGGACCCGGTCCATAGAGACTGGATAAACCAGATGTTTAGGAACAGGTGGATAAAGTGCACGCCACGCTTTTTATCGCCACTCCTATGGGTGACCACCATAAATGACCTATTACGGATGCTGACTGAGGAGGGATTTGAACCCGTCTGCTACGTAGACGATGATATAATACTTCTAAGGGGTAAGGATTCGAACGAACTATGCATACTGAGAAGGCTCACAGACGTTGGGCACTATGTAGACGGGCCGTAGGCTCGAAATGGGGCCTGAATCCTAGGATAGTCCACTGGCTCAACAGGAACGTGATTCGACCAATATTACTTACGTCTCAGTACTTTGGTGGACTGCTATGGAGAAAAAGTGCAACATAAGGACCATACAACAGGTTCAGAGAACATGTTGTCTTGGCATAGGCGGGCGATGGAGACCACGCCCACTAGGGCACTGGAGACTATTCTAGATATCCGACACAGTGACATACAAGGGAGTGGGCGACGAATGCGCATGCAATATTATGGAACAGCGAAACGGTCGGTAGGACGGCGAAAATCCTATGGGGAAATCCAGATCGTGAAAAGACGAGGCTATTACTGAAAGGAAGCAAGAAGGAGGTCAGTATAGCTATTGGTATCATAACAGGACACATAGGACTACGAGCTCACTTATGTAAAATCGGTGAGGCAAGTGATGAGACGTAGGAGCATTTCCTTTGTCATTGCCCGGTTTCCGCGTCCAACAGATACCGGCACTTAGGTGGTGATTTAATATCAGACATGAACCAACATAGGGGCGTGGTATTGAAAACAGTTAAGGATTTTGAAAGTAGCACGGAATTCCTAACTTTGCATTTTCTTTTTAGAGGTTACTTTATAGGGTTTAGAACGCACAACAAGCCGATTACTGGCTTAGGTGTATGTCCATAGTGGCATGGGGCGGATTAATATCTGCACCCTCTTTCAAACCTAACCTAACCTACTTAGTCCAAAGTAGCATCTTTTTGCCAGTAATATTCTTCGCTTAATCTCAAAACTGGTGTCATTCGTTTCCGTTACGGCGGTGCCGAGGTAGTTAAAGTTACAGACTGTCTCGAAGTTGTGGTTCCCAACTTTCTCCATTTTCTTCAACTGCTCGGGTGTGCAAAGCTTTTTGGGAGTTGAAACCACCCATTTCGTCTTATCTCCATTTACTGCCAGACCCATTTTCACTGACTCTTTTTCTATTTTTTCAAAGGCTGCAGTTACTACTTCCGGTGACCGACCTATGATATCGATGTCGTCGGCATACGCGAGTAGCATGTGTTCTCTTGTGATTAGTGTGCCATATCTATTCACATCTGCATCTCGTATAATCTTCTCCAACAGGATATTAAAGAGATCACACGATATGCTGTCTCCTTGTCTGAAACCTCGTTTGGTATTAAATGGTTCGGAGAGATTTTTTCCTATTCTTACTGAGGAACGCGTATCAGCAAGTGTCATCCTGCAGAGTCTTATTAATTTTGCAGGGATACCAAACTCAGACATGGCTTGAAATACCTTTGAACGTAAAGGAGTATCAAAGGCGGCTTTGTAGTCAACAAAGAGATGGTGGGTGTTGATTTGTCCTTCTCGGGTCTTTTCCAGGATTTGACGTAGTGTGAATGTCTGGTCCAGGGTGGATTTACTAGGTCTAAGGCCGCATTGATAGGACCCAATTATCTCATTGACTTTAGGTTTTCATCTTTCACACAGTACGCTCGAGCGTATCTTGTATGCGATGGGGAGGAGACTTATTCTTCTGTAGTTGGCACATTCCGTCTTGTCTCCTTTCTTGTGTACGGGACATAGTATGCCAATCATCGGGTATGCGTTCTTCTAGCCATATTGCGCAGATAAGCTGATGCATACGCCTTATAAGCGTGTCGCCACCGGTCTTAAATAGTTCAGCGGGTAACCCGTCGGCTCCTGTTGCCTTGTTGTTCTTTAGGCGGGTCACTGCTACTTATACCTCATTCTGACTAGGAGGTAAGCATTCTATACCATCATCAGGGATTGGTTCTGCGGTATCCTCTTCGCCGCCAACGTCGGACACTAGCAGTTGGGTAAAATGTTCTTTCCATATCCTCAGCATTTTATCTGTGTCAGTTACCAGATTTCCTTCTTTGTCTCTGCAGGAGGATGTGCTGCACCAAAGCCATCGGTTTGATGTTTAATTCTTTGGTAGAATTTGTTATTTGAAGGCGCCAATAACTCGCCTTGTCATATCAAGTATCATTGGCACTCAGTATTCAATTAAGAGCCAGTGCCACCTGACTCCTCACTGAGACTCTCCTCTCGAAAATCGCTGACTGCCCGCAGCCGCATTTGCAGCTACTCCGCATAAAAACGGAGCTTTACACCATCCGCAACCTGCGGACGCGCCCGGTAGCTTTCAGCTAAGTTTCCCGTGATAACGATGGACACTACACAAGTCGGAGCTCAAAGTTCCAGCCTGTGTGGTGCTCATAGTCATCCCGTGTCGGCCGGGACATGTAATATGTCATTAAGACTATTTCAAATGGAAGTTTTATTAGAGGCATTAAACACAACGCGAAGTTTTGATGTCGATTTATCCAGATTAATTACCGGATGATGAGGCATTTAACAAACCGGAGAGTTCGTCGACGTCGTCAAAGATGCAGGCCTCATGTGGTATAAATCCAAATATTCATTTACCACCACGTCGTATTTGGTTTTAATATCAGGTTTCCGTAGAAGTTACGCTTATTTACGATGGAATTGTGGTAAACAATTCATCCGAGATAGTCGAGACCCAAATGCCTCGTAAATTCCGATTTAATAGGTAGAGTGTAAACGTATCTACAATCTGGTAAAAATTTATTAAAAATTAACAAATCGCAAGAAATAGCGAAAAAACGGAACAGAATCAATGCCTATTCCCAACAAATAAAATGTTTTCGGTGTATGTAAATATACCGATAATTTCTGTCTGTGTATCAATGGCACAAATATTTTCCACGGTGTATCGTGTATTTTAAAATCTTAAACAATTTTCTTTAAATGTTTCCACAATCGGAGAAAGAAGCAGAAGAATTGCCTAAATACGTCACCAAAATCGACCAAATAAAAATTTTTCCCAGTGCAACAAAGAAAAAAACCAATTTATTGTTCACAGTGTATTAAAAATGAATAATTTTCCCCACTGTGTATAGTAAAATGCTCTAAAAGCGTTGATAATTTTCAGTGTATAAAATTGTATACGTATTTATTAAAAAGTTATCAAAATGTTCTCCTAGTATACACGAAATTCGCAAATTTGTAGCAAAGTGTACCCAAATTGTGCGCCGTTATCGAAAACAACCAAAAACTATGCCAACAATCCAAAGATTTAACAAAATATCGTATATAGTATAGCACACATACTAAAGCTGACGAGAATGAACCCAAGAACAATTCCAATAACAAAAATGTATTGACAATAATAATCTATGTAATATATTACAATTTAAAAACATCATGTATGACCGAATATAGGGTGAACGATTCCAAATTACGACCAAATTAAACAAACAAAAGTAATAAATACCGCCGAAAAATACCAATCAAAAATATATGTTTTTTTGTCCTCACGACCATATGAGGATTAATAGCTAGAAGCCAAAATGTACAAACCGTATAACAATAGTGGTCCGTACAATATTATAAAGGGTGATTTTTTTGAGGTTAGGATTTTCATGCATTAGTATTTGACAGATCACGTGGGATTTCAGACATGGTGTCAAAGAGAAAGATGCTCAGTATGCTTTGACATTTCATCATGAATAGACTTACTAACGAGCAACGCTTGCAAATCATTGAATTTTATTACCAAAATCAGTGTTCGGTTCGAAATGTATTCAAATTTTGACAAATTTTGTTCAGCGATGAGGCTCATTTCTGGTTGAATGGCTACGTAAATAAGCAAAATTGCCGCATTTGGAGTGAAGAGCAACCAGAAGCCGTTCAAGAACTGCCCATGCATCCCGAAAAATGCACTGTTTGGTGTGGTTTGTACGCTGGTGGAATCATTGGACCGTATTTTTTCAAAGATGCTGTTGGACGCAACGTTACGGTGAATGAACACATTTCGAACCGAACACTGATTTTGGTAATAAAATTCAATGATTTGCAAGCGTTGCTCGTTAGTAAGTCTATTCATGATGAAATGTCAAAGCATACTGAGCATCTTTCTCTTTGACACCATGTCTGAAATCCCACGTGATCTGTCAAATACTAATGCATGAAAATCCTAACCTCAAAAAAATCACCCTTTACGTACGTAGCAGGGTGCATTTATAAGATCGGGTCATGCGAACAGCTGCAGTAAATCTAAATATCAAAGGCTTGATAACACAGCTGCGGCTATTTGGTAAAATCTTAAATATGAACATATTCCGGACATAAGCAACAAAATAGGGGTATAATGATGAAAATAAGACTTAAAAACACATTTAAAGAAGATAAGTTTTAAAACAAAGTTTATTTCTAAAACCACTTTCACATTTCAATTTACGACATTTGCCACTCAAGGTAGTTTCGTTGAGGGTAGAGTTTTGTTGTTGTGCTGATGACGATACCTCTCAATTGTACCATGCGTACATAGGTAGGACCAAGATATATTCATTTGCAGGTAGTGGCAGTTGCCATTTTTCGTTGTTTGTGTTTACGTGGTTTGTAAATATTACACACACACACAACCAAAACTCGTTGACAGATAGTGCACTTCGGGGGAAAAAAATTGGTAATTATGTCATGGGTAGGCCCCAGAGAACTTCAGCGAGCAAAGCGAAAAAATTAAAGGTTGTCTCATTTGTACAACAACCACATATCATATGGTGCAATCCGTCATCTTGCCAATAAGCTGATCTACGTTTTGTCAACACTCGGAAACAAATTTGTGTGCGTGTGTGTATACGTGTGCGTACATAAGCAGAATATATGCAAGAAAGAAGATAACAACAAAGAGAATGCCAACAAAAATCGGACATCTTAATACTGTCAACCCTGGCCGGTGTTAACAGCTGTTCGCTTCTTAAATCAGCCTTGTGCAGGGGGTATAAAAATTTTGAAGCACACTTGTTCTGTGACTCGATTTATGTTGATGCTTTTGTTTGGGTGGATGAACGGAGAGTGTTGCTTTTGTATTTGCTCAAACCGAACTTTCAGTTCGAATCACTTAATTAGTAATCAAACAAGAATGTTCGTACTCGCTCGTTTCATTCATCAACGAGGAAAGGAAAGGAGCTATCTTGAATTGAATGAACTTTTTGTTTCCATTCGAGTTGGTTCGGGACAATTGGTTGTTCTATGCACATTCATCCAACTCGGCGCACGTGCACTAAAAATAACAACAAACACTTGATAGTTTTTCTGTTTTGTTTGAAATAGCTGAAAATTTTTGAAAGTGGCCGACATTATTAAATCTGGTTGTCCAGATAGTGCATCAGCCACCATCGACATGTGGACGGACTGTTATGTTAAGCGATCTTTCTTAGGCTTGACATTCCATTATCAAAAATACCATAAGATAATTAATTTGGTGTTATGGGTGGTACTATATTCGTGTTTTGCAAAATTTTTTCGTTATTACTTTTTTTAGATAATAAAATTTGAAGCAAAATAACTTGGTGATTTCATTTAGTAGGACAATCTCTCATTACCTAAGAAAACATTTTCTTAAAAATATTATGTTTTCATTGAGATTTCTGTAGTGTTTCAAAAAAGTAACTGTGAAAAATACGCGTTTTCAACCATGAAAAACGAATATAGTACCAGCCTTTAGGCATGAAATCAATGGATTTCGAGTGGTCCACCAGCGTAAACATTCTAAAACCGTGTTTCCACTTTTGAAACATTTCACAAATAACAATGATAAGATAACAATCTTGCTAAAATTTTAACATAACTAAATAAAATTATCAAGATTTTTGTTTAAAATCTATTATCTAAAAAAGTAAGGGGCGAAGAATAGAGCGCAAAGCGAATATAGTACCAGCCTTAAAGCTGAGTATGCACCTTAAGCGAAATTTTCGGCTGCAGCCAAACATCAATTTATAATTTTGCCCGAATTTGAATGGCTAAGCTCATGTTGCATGGAGCTGCTAAAAAAAACATTTTCATTCGTAGTTGCAAGAAAAAAATTTATATTTGCAAATTTCGGTAACGAAAATTTAGTTTAGGATATGTCAGTGCATTGAATTGAAAATTTGACTTGAAAGAAAATTTCATTAAAATTTTGTCTTTATAAAAGGTGATTTTTAGCTATTATCTTTTTGGCAACACTAGTTTAAAATGCTCACGCACGTTTCGTGTTTAATTTCATTGTCAAACATCTTCATCTACGTGCTCTGTTAAGAAAGTTCATTGCGCGCTTCATCCATTGAGCGACGAAGCTAATTTTTGGCTCAATGGGTAAGTAAATAAGCAGAATTGCCGATTTTGGAGTGATGATCAGCCAAACGCATTGCAAGAGCTACCAACGCATCCACAAAAAGTCACAGTTTGGTGCGGTTTATGGGCTGGTGGCATCACTGGAGCATACTTCTTCAAAGATGATACGAATCGTAACGTATTTGTGAATGGTGAGCGCTATCGTGAGATGATATCCAACTTTTTTGCCCAAAATGCAAGAGCTTGACTTGCATGACATGTGGTTTCAATAAGACGGTGCCGGTTGAGGAGCGAGTTCGGAGAGTATTTTATTTCACGTTCGGGACTGGTCAATTGGCTGCGTAGATAATCGCTCGATCTACGCAGCCAATTGACCAGTCCTGCCTTTAGACTATCTTTGGTGGGGCTATGTTAAAGCTTGTGTCTATACAGAAAAGGCGGCTTCAATTGACGCATTGGATGACAACTTTGAAGCATTTATTCGTGAGATACCGGCCGAATGTTGGTATCTAAGAGGATGGACCATTTGAGGACCAGTCACGGCCAGCATATGCATTAACAATCTTCAAACATTAAATTGTATGTACCCTACAGGAAATGTGTAGTCAATTGTCCCAAATATACCGGTCCTAAAAAAGATGCACTTATAAGCTGAGGTCATGCAGCTGTTCTCATGTAAAATTTTTTTATTTTTGTTTTGATTTTGCCGTAAATCTAACATAAATAAGCAAAAAAACAGTGATATAATGATGAAAATACATATATAAAACACATTTGAAGAAGATAAGTTGTAAACCAGTACATATCCTACAGGGAATGAAAAGTTTCTATTGTCATAACTTGTGATGGTTAAATTTTTTAAAAAAATCGCTTTGTTATTCTTATCCATTAAATATATATGCTAACTAATAAACTATGCCATTAAAAATACTTTCAAAGTATACTCATCCTTTTCGAACTGCCCCAGAAGACCTACGGTGTGAGAATTGTGGCAATTCGTCACCTCGAGCCCCAAACCCCCATATAATTGATAGATTTTTTTTGCATATAAAGGGACGAGAACTGGGACCAGTTCCTATCACCAGAGGATCTATCCCGTTTGGGACCAGCCCCTTTTTCCGTCGAGTACCTTACTCTGGAATCAAGTAATGATTTGATGCTTATTTCTGAATTTTATGCAGTTCTTGAAAAATTTTCCTATAGCTCTTAAAAAATCACCCTATAGAAAATGTCAATGAAATTAAGTCTTCAGAGAACATATCATTTTTTGTCTACCCAGAAAATTTCATAAAAATGTTTTATTCATCTAAATCTTAGCGAAATGTTTTTCGCGCTTAATCAAACTTGCCTCAGAAACAGAAAAAAAGATACGCTGGTCCACTTTAGACTTCATCTAAAATTTTATTCATAAAATTTTAAACAAGTTTTTTGAAACAATAACCGCTTAAACCGGCTATTTAAAAATTCCAAAAACTCAAACCGGTTTCTGATAAAGGTTAATTTTTCTAATAGTTGGAGGATTTTAGAAAAAATCCTGTTTATTGATCACCCTAGAAAAATTTGTTCTAAAGGAAATTTTCTATCTTCAATTGATAACAATAACAACACATAGGCTCCCAACATTCTATTGAATGCCACTACAATAATAATAACATTAGAACCAAGCTACATAAATTGTCCTTCGCTCCAATAAGTCAACATATATTTAAAGAACAAAAAAAAAACCTTAATTTCATTTGGTTTTATTTCGTAATTCTAACATTAAAAATTTAATTTCATTTAATGCATATAAGCTTCTTTAGAATGTCTGTTTGCGCTTTCTTTTTCGGTCTTAAAATTTTAAGAATATTAAGATTCCATTGTAGGATACGGTTCGACTATAGACCATTTTGTTCAGTGCTTTCTATTCAACGAATAGCACAGCAAAGAACTTTCAAAAGTAAGGCAAAATATGTGATATTGCTCAAAAGCATTTGACCGGCTTTCTGTATCGCGATTTCTGATTCGCCAGAATCTTCATTGGCAAAAATTTGTCAAATGTATCACGGTGCTTTGCATACCAACCCAACTAGAGTAGGTTGCAAAGCACACACCTGGATTTGAATAGGGCTCTTTAAGTCGACTTGATTCACAAGCGCAATAGAAAACAAGTAAAATCTTACCTCCCTTATTCAAATCCAACTTATCCAACAATGCCTTCTTTAGAATGTTTACGCGGGTGAAAACCGTATTTCCTTTATTCAAATCCAACTGATCCAACAATGCATTCTTTAAACCATGTTTCCACTAGAGCCCAAATCCACTTGATTTGAGATAATCTCCAAAACCCGTTTCCACTACGATTTATGCTGCTTTTATGTGTCAACCGTGATGTTTTTGACAGCGTCTTTATTGTGATTAGCATTTTTATTGTGTTCAGCATATACACAGCGGTAAGCAATTAAGTTTGCGAAACGATTTTATTAAATTACTACCAAATTTTATAATTTCAATAAGACATTGTCAGATGTTAAGAAAAAGTGCGGCCCATAAATCCCAATAATTCGTTCAGCAGAATCATTTGAAGGCTCCTTACCAAAACAAGCATGTGAGTTGTTTGATTGGAACCAAGATATATTCATTTACAGGTAGAGACAGTTGCCCAACAACAAAATATTGAGTGCACTATCTGTCAAAATCAGTGATTAGTGCAACTCTGATTTTATGTACACACAATACACACACACAACCAATACTCGTTGACGGATAGTGCACTTCGCGAGAAAAAATTGTACTCAGCTGTTTACAGTACACTACTTGGTAGTTATGTCATGGCAGAATCCACGTATTTCCACAATACTGGAAGGCGTATACTTAACCCATCTGGGTACCGATACATTGTCTATTGAGTGACTATTTCTCACAAAATTGTTTCAATTCACTTGAGTAACTGGCTTTAAGGCGTCATCTCATTCTACTCTATCTAGCCAAACCTGTTGCATTATTAACACCACGATGACTAGCGCGAGCCATCCGCATGGGTCAAAAGACTTTGCTATTGTCGATAATACTTCGCGTTTGGTGCTCAATTGCTTTTCATTGACTATTGGAGCCCTAAATGTAAGGTTATCCGCGGTTACATTCCATCGAATGCCTAGGGTTTTAGTGGAAGAATCATCAGAAATGTCTAACCAGTTGACGGGTAACATAATATCTGGATTAAGGTCAAGGGTCATGCGATGTCCATTTGCTAAGTTCAAAACCGGCGGAGTTCAAAGCGGCTGATAATTGGTTTCTGTAAACTAAAGCTTCCTCTAAGCTATGGCCTCCTGCTAGCACGTCGTCGACTTACAAATTTTCTCTGATTATTTTCGAACCGAGGGGATATTTATTTTTTTTTCAGCTACTTAAAGTAATGTACAAAGGGCTAGAAACGGGGCGCAGTTGACACCGAAGGTAACTGTGAGGAGTTCAAAATCCTCTACTGGGTCCGACGGAGATTTCCTAAAGAATATACGCTGAAAAGGGGCTTGACTAGGGTCGATCATGATTTGGTGGTACATTCTCGTAACGTCCGCGTTGAAAACGTATCTAAAAAACCTCCACTTTAATACCTGTAGAACTAAATGTTGTTGTAGTAATGGACCTATGTGTAGAATATCATTTAAGCTTTTCTTATTGAATGTTGGACTCAAAGCATTAAAAATTACTCTAAGTTTTGGAGTTATTCTATCAGGTTTAATAACCGCGTGGTGTGGCAAGTAGTAATGTGGTGTCTTTCCTATCTCATGGGTCTCAACTGTCCTCATATGCCCAAACTCTAAGTATTTTAGAATGGTTAAATCATATTATTTACTATTTTAAGTTAGGGTCTTTCGAAAGTTTCCTTTCCATACGATGGTATTGCACCATGGCTATGTTCCTTGAATTGCCTAGTTCAATAAAAGTCCTGAAGGGTATTGTCACGATATATCTTCCGCCGCTATTCTGGCGAGTGGTGTTCTTGAAATTTGTTTCACAAAATTGATCCTTACTGGACCTCAAAATCTTTTTTGGGGTTTCCTCCACCTCCCAAAAACGTGAAATTATTTTCTCAATTGATGCTGCACTGTAAAGTGTGATTGGTTTTTCGTTTGTGTTTCTTGTAGTATGGGCCCGCCTACTATCCAACCAAAGACCGTACTTTGTTTTAGTTACGAACCAATGGAATCCATAGGAACTCCAGGCATATATGAATGGTCCTATATCTAATACTATTAACATATCGACGGGTCGACTTCCGTAAAATCGAGGGTCCGCCAAATCTAAGTGTCTAACTTCTTCAATTTGTTGTGGTGGTAAATTGCGCGTTGGTAATCTTGATGGAAGCGTTTTCAAAAGTGGTGCCCATACTTCTAAATCGAAATATGGGTCAACGCGAGAGCAAATTGTAAAATCTCAAGCTTTAATAGATGTCTCTGCTACAGTCTCGCTTAAACCGATTACATGAACTAAGTTTCTGACAGTATTTAATTGTAATTTATTCCTTATTTTCTCGGGTATGAATGTTGATTGAGATCCAGGGTCTATGATTGCCCTGGCATCAAATTTTGGCATCTTGATTTGTACGATAGCTGTGAACAAAACAGTTTCTCTAAGTTTTGAAGCGGGTCTACTATCTTGCAGTGTCAGAGTCGTTACACAAGATGCTTCTAAACTAAGTTTGGACTGTATGTTTGATGATGATGATTGTACTAGGGTGGTTAAAGCAGCAGCACTGGTACTAGGTTGCGCATACTCATTAACCTGTTGAACTCGTGGTAGGATCAGTTGCACTGGTACTAGGGCGTGCTTCCTGTCTACCGGGATGAACGAATGTGTTGAAAGCGGCAGCACATATACTAGGTCGTTCTCCGTCTCGTTGATGTGTGTGGGCTGTAGGGTATTGCGTCTCGTTGCCTTTATGTAATAACTGTGATGACGTAAATTACACTCCCTACAACTGTAACGACTCTTGCATTCCCTAACTCCGTGATCTGAAGAAAGGCAATTACAACAAAGGTGATTGGTTTGACTATGTGTATTCTATCATTGGGTGATTTTTCTATGAATTGTGTACATTCTCGCAAAAAGGCCTGGCAAAGTTGGCAAACTATTTTAATGTTCCTGCGGCCAGGTGCTGAATTTTTTGATTTGAAATTCGATATATTGTCTGATCCCTTAAATTTCTGTGATGTGTTAGTTTGGAAACTATTAATCTCCTATCCCTTCAATCGAAATCAGATCTAGGCTGACTGGGTTTTGAAAACGGAGGCTTAATATTTCCTACCGATTGTAATGTTTTAAATTTGTGTGTTAAAAATTCATTCAATTGCTTCCACGATAGAATAGTTGAGCAAACCTCTGAACTACTCTCAAATTCTTCCAGAAATGTCCTAGGTAATTTTGTTGAAACTATGCAAACTAAAATTGGATCCCACTCCCCCGTTTTAATATAAAGTGTCTCCAAAGTTTGGGTGCAACTAATAATTGTGCGTTGTAGCCTTTGTACTTATGCGGCGGATTCAACAGAAACTGCAGGTAAATTAAAAAGGGTCTTGATTTGCTCATTTACTTGCATACGCTTACTTTCATATATATTCTAAGTTTTTCCATGCTATATCAAAACCTTCATTGGGTAATGGGACATTGCTTATTATTTCGCCTCTCTTGAAGATTTCTTGGTCAAGTGGAATAATCTTTCAACTTTAATTAATCTTGAATTGTTTATGTAAATCGCGGTAAATAAATCTCTAAAGGTGGGCCATTCACGATATCCCCCTTTAAAAACATCTGTGTCACAGAGCGGTAAGCTAAAAGCTGGTGAAAATTCATTTGCGTCTCGTTGCTGGGTCATTGATAATCTTTCTTCTTTATCTTGGCTTTGTTGCTCGATGAGTGCTAATATTTCTCCATTTAAGGCGCTTAAACACAGTTTATAAGCTTCTAGTGCCTGTTTGTATATATTTCGAAGTATATTTTTGTCTATAGGGGTCTCATTCTTTTCTGGAAAACGATCCCTGCAATTTAAATATGCTTTCTTAATTTGATCCCAAGTATAATTGAGTTTTACCCTCGTAATTTCTAACGAATGTAAATTGTCATCCGACTTTGCCGCAGAGTAAACACCCTCAAAATCTAATAAATTATTTACACTGTTTACAAATCTTTCGCGCAAAATTTTATCCATTTTGTAATGGGCTTATATATATGCTTTCTAAATTGGTTAAAAAAAAACTATATAACCTCGAACAAAATCTCCAACAAAATGTCCTAAAAAAATTTGGTTATTTGTAGAAATCAAAGTTATATCTAAAAAACGTGGTGGGAAAGAAAAAAAAAATTGTGTATGTTGATGATGGGTCAACCTGAGAACTTTACCAAAATTATGATAAATGTTTTGTCTGGGTCACTATAATTGAAAACGGATCCAAAATTTTTAATGATATCGATTATATCCAACAGCAGCTAAAAACGGGTCAAAAAATGTTTTATTTTTTCACACTTTAAAGAACCAGCTAGTTCTGCTCAAATCAAAGTTGCTTTTAAACGCTGTTTGTATTAAAAAAATCCAATATTTTCCTAAATGGCATACAAAGCGATTGCACAAACGACTACAACCTTTTGGGTCATTATCCGCTCAAATTTGTGCAATACAATTTAGAAATTTGTTGGGTCTTTGCAATTAATACTCAAAAAACAACATCAATTGCACAAACACCTACAATCCTTTTTCGATCTTTATCCGCTTAAAATTGTGCAATAATTTAAAGTTTTGTTTTTTCATTCACAAAGCAGGGTCAACAAAATTTATGTTTTTTGTTTTGATGCACCAAGATTTACGAAACAATTTCGAAAGACCTTTTGAAAGATTGGTATATCCTTTGTGGTAAAATTTTTTAAGTTTCTACTTTTTTGCACTTTTGTTCACTGTGTGGGTCACTAAAAAGTTTTTCGGGTCTTTAACACAATTCTTTTTTGATTTGCCACAACTTTTAATTAATTTGGGTAAATTTTTGCACATTTAAAATTTTAATTAATTATTTTAATTTTTTCACGGGTCACCCTGTTGTTTTTTTTTGCTTTTATTGCTACTTGAGTCTTCTTGTATTTTAATTGTCAAATTGCAACTTTGTTATTATTTTGATTGGTTATTTCGTTTTGATCTTCAATTGGGGAAAAAACAACCCTGGACTTCGTACTGGGCGGACGTATTTTTTCAATGCAAGATTTTTACAATTTTTTATTATCAGCGAATTAAAAATAAAATATATCTCTCCAGGCATCCAATTGCACATTTTGCAACGGCGATACCAGGATCCTTACCCCCTGACATGGATTATGATGCCGTGGAAGTAGTGGCCTCATCATCTAATGCACAGAAAGCGATGCATATATATTATGAAACAACAACAAACATAAAAGCCCGCAAAACGAACGCTAAAGGCAAAGATGTGATAACTCCATTTTGCCGCAGGACGTCGACATATCCCAACTAGATAAAGCCGTTTCAACTAAATTCAAGGACGATCAAAACAAATTTGCAGTACTTGGTGTGTTAAGCGATTTGGAAGTAAAATCCGTCAAGCAGGCAAGTACAAGCCACACAACAGCAAACACCTGATGCCAAGACGACTACTGAACCAAAAGAAGAAAAGTTGGTGCCCGCCAAATTTTCTTTATAATGTAAACATAAAAGAGTTGGTTGATGATTTACGCTCAAAGATTCCAGATAGCTCTTTCAAAGTCAAAAATATTAACAGAAATAAAAGCAAAGTATACTTTGCCGATGTGAATGTTCATACAGCTATGATGGCGATTTTCTGAAAAAAGAACATCCAATCTCACTTCTTTACACCTAAAGAACTGAGGCAAGATTCCGTGGCTATACGTGGCCTCCATTCCAACACTGATGTCGAGCAGATTCAAGCCGAATTGGACGACCTGGTTCCAGACACTGTAGTTTCCACTATTAAATTCAAAACACCTGCATCAATTAAGAAAAATATTGACACTGGCCTGTTTGTTAAATCCCTAAAACCTGGCAAGACAATTGGTGACGTATCAACCATTCGGGGGATTCTGAGTCAAATTGTACCCTGGGAGAAACCTAAAAGGAAGAACGACATTCAATACCATCGATGCCAAAGATGGGGTCATATTTCTCGCAATTGTAATTCGGCGTACACTTGCGTTAAATGTGACCAGCAACATGAACCGGGAGAGTGTGCCCGTGTAAAGACAGATACCTCCGATCCATTTTGCGCTAACTGTAAGGAATCTGGCCATCCAGGAAATTGGAAAGGTTGCCCCATTTATAAAAACTATATTGCTGCCCGTAAGGAAAGGATAAACAAAGCCGCCCAGAACAATGCTATTGTCAAAAATAATGTGAGTAAAGCCATTAATATATCACCTAAATTACCTTCAAAATCATTTGCAAACCTCTTCCATCAAAACACTCAAAAAAAATCTCCTATCATTGAGCAATTTCTAAACCTTGCCCACTTCTTTTTGAAGCCTGAGGAGCTGCCAATAGAACAGGAAATCAGCATATTCCTAATGGAATACCAAACAATGTCAAAGGATGAAGCAAAAGCAGAGTTTTTGCGTCTTTTGAAAAAGGCAAAGTCTAATGATCCATAGATTCTTTGACTTTCAACGTAAGGTCACTTGTTGAAATAAGTCGTCAAATAGACCTACGTAACACTCTTTTGAACAATGATATTGATGTTGGTTTGATTCAAGAATGCCACCTAAGAAAGAGACGAAACATAAAAATTAACGGCTACAACTTTGTTTTTGATGGCTCGCCCCTAGGGGTAGCTATTTCAATCAGAAATAACATTGATTACAACAGAATTGTATTCAGAGACATTGGGCTGAACTCGACTTTTATTCAGATAAATACATCATCCAACAATACACATAAAAGAATCCTAATTGGCTCTATCAACATCCCAAGCAATTATCCAGTGCAGAGACTGCAAGTTGATCTTGTCAAGCTGTTAGAATTTCTCACTAGATTTGACGGCTTTATAGTTGGTGGCGACTTAAATTCCAAAAGTACTTCTTGGGGCGACAGTTCTGAGATCACAAATGGAAAAACATTGCAATCCTGGCTATTTTCTCGTCAGTCCGAATCTTATAAATCCTATAAACTCAAACTTTAGGATTTCAAGCCTTCCAGCCTTCTCGGATCATTTTCCAATAAAACTCGAACTGAATCTAATCTCCTCCGAGGTAGTTGCTAAAGCACCCGAATGTGTACATCTTATAAGGATACCAATTGGAATGACTTCCGAAATGATTTGGATTCTGCATCCTTGAATATTATTCCCCCTTCAGATAGGAATCTGGAGACTAATGAAATTGACGACTTTATTAGCGAATTCAACGACGTAGTCACTTCTGTACATGATGCCCATTCCCGCAAAATACTAATCCATCAGGACAAACTTCCACTCTCAGAGAAGGTAAAAAGATTTTTTAAAACAAGACACGCTTGGCAGAAAGACCTCAAAAAGATCTTTCATAGGACAGGCAACAGGCAAAGCCAGGAATATTTTATTCTCTCGAAGCAGATCCAGCTTCTAAAAATTATAATTAAAGAAACTATAAATATTGAGAATGCTCAGCATTTCAACAGAAGATTACAAGACATCAAACCGGGACCCTCGGCTTTAAAACATGTCTATAATATAGTGAGAAAAAGCAAGTCCTCTCTTTGTTATAGCATTACTCACAATAACTCCGTTCTGCTGAATAAATCAGAGATTGCCGAACAATTTCAAGTGACGTATGAAAGAACCTTCAGCCAGACAACTCCGAAAAACCCTGTCAGTGACTTTTGTACAAGGGTGGCAGATGTCCTCTCACCTCTATCGCCAAAAATGTATAACTTCAGCGAAAATTTCCCGGCCATACATAACACGGATACATTTGATTTCACTTCCACCGACAAGATCAAAAGCATCATCTGTAACATAAATAATAAGAAATCAAGTGGAGCTGATGCGATTTCGAACTTTATTTTAAAACAATTGTCACAATCTTCACTACAATTTCTTGAATTAATCTGAGGTACTTTCCGTTGCAGTGGAAAGATGCCATTATTATACCAACAAAGAAGAAGCCAAGCAGCAAAACGGTGGCTGAATACCGTCCTCTCAACCCAACATGCTCTGTTGAAATTTCATACGGATATTACCCGAAATCTTAGAAACCAATCCAGTACTGTTGCCATTGCGCTAGTCATAGAAAAAGTCTTTGACTCTGCCTGCCATAAAGGAATCCAGTACAAACTGATAAAAATTGCAGTTGACCCTTACTTGATAAAGATATTGAATAGTTTCTTTACAAACCGTTTCTTCACCGTGAAGGTCCAAGATACAATATCGTTTCCGGCAGCGTTGGAAGTGGAGTCACTCAGGGGAGTGCCTTTTTTATTCAACCTGTTATTCTATGACTTCCCTCATACCAGTCGAGATTCGCAAGCAATCCTGTACGCCGATGACTGTATAATATATGCGCATAATTCCTCACCTAGACTGGCCCTTTCCAATGCATCCGCTCACCTGACTGCTATAAAAAATGGGGAATTAAAATTAATGCTATAAAATCGGAAGCCATCTGTATCAGAAATGCCTCAGGAAAATGTCCAAGGAATGTGGTTCCTGAAAGCAAACTGTTGCAGCTTTGATTGAATGGCGTTAACATTCCATTTAAAACTACTATTAAATACCTGGGCATTAATATCACCAACCTGATGAAATTTAATTCACATGCAAGGGCCACCCTACAAAAAGCTAAAAAATTACAGCCTTGTTCGCGTATCTATTTAATAACAAACATTTACCACAAAACACCAAATTATTGGTTTTTAAGGTAGCAATCAGGTCTGTACTGCTATATGGGTTTGCCATTTGGTTTTCAATCTCTCCTGTGGTGGCCATGGAACTTGAAATCTTTGAGCGCAAAATCCTTAGAAAATGCGTTAACAAAAACTTTGCATCTCTAACAAAAAGATTCTCCAATGTCACCATACATGACGCCGCAAAAATCCAGCCTCTGTGTAGATATGCTATGCACCACCAGAAGTTATTCTTATGTTATTCACTGCTGATTGATATTTATAACGCTGAGCAAAATTCGCGCTGGTCTGAATTAGCATACCTTTCTCCTCTTTCCATCCTCAGCGAAATTACCGACAACGATTCTGATCAAAACATCTTGCCTCAATTCTACACTAAAACGACGTCTGGCGCCCATAGGGGCTAAAAGAAAGCATATGTTGTTACATTATTTATTTTATCTTATAAGTACAACATACCTCAATAGTGCAATAAGATCTGACATATGTACCTGAAAAGAAAAGGGAAAGACAATAGCTTATGACTTTAAGATTTCTTTTCAGACAAATCAATATTTATTTATACACATTTTCTTTTACTTATCTTATGTGATATCGTGCTCAGCACGTTCATTCATTAAATAATATGCTCTGTTTTTATACTCATATATATACATATATAAGCCACTGTCACTGTTTATGCAGATTCGATTTAGTTTTTTAATTTTAAGTGTTATGTAGTTGTAGTAGTTATTTATTTGGACAGACAATTTAGCTCTGTAGACATATGTTAAGGCCGAGAGCAAGCCTTGTCTCACTCGAACTCATTGGTTGCCCCGTATATCAACCTTTCACGTAGCATGTATGTAGCTTAAGTTCAACGACATAGAATATTAGAACAAGACAAGTATAGTTCTAAGGGTAAAATGTTAACCATTCGTTATGCATGTACTTACTGTATTGGAAATGGAAAAAAAGTCTCAATAAAGAAAATACTTATACTTCAATTGGTTGGAATATTTTTAAAAAACTTAATAAAATTAATTTCACAACCAAAGGAAGAACACTTACTTACTTTAATTCGCTATGACAGAATATTTGTTCCACTAGCCGAACGTAGAATAGCGTTCCAAGCGCCTCGATCTTCTGCGCTCATTCTAAAATCTCTGAGACCAAGTTTCGAGGTGTCTCCCACCACTTGATCTTTCCATCGGGCCTTTGGTCTTCCCGGTTTGCGTGTACCACCGTGATTGCCTTCTTTGCTGGAGCTTCTTCATCCATTCTGACAACATGACCTAGTCAACGCAGCCGTTGTATTTTGATGCGTGTAATTATGCTATCGTCGTCATACAGCTCGTGGTTCATACGGAAGAACATATTTTTTTAATGAAAAAAAAAAAATGATTCTTTATGTGTAATATGTAACCAACCCTCTTTTTTGCACTTTTCTCTTATTTCTTTTGCTTTGAACTGGTGGATCACTGCACAATTGTTATTGGAAATCACTGAATATTGGGTCACTGGGTTTTAAAATGTGATTTATATATTTTTTGACAAAAAATTAATAAAATTTTTTGAGACTTTGTTTTTTACTTATTTAAAAAAACAGTATTTTATCAGGTTTGCAATGGTTTAGGTAAATTCAATTAAACATTTTAAATTTCATTGTGAGGAAGGAGCAATAATAAATGATATATACATATATATATATATATATATATATATATATATATATATATATATATATATATATATATATATATATATATATATATATATATATATATATATATATTTATATATATATATATATATATATATATATATATATATATATTTATATATATATATATATATATATATATTTATATATATTAAATCAAACAAAGAAATGCGGGCTACTGCGGTGCCACATAAGCCACCGGGACAGAGTGCAAGGGGGACTGACCAGCAGCCGGTAAAGAGATTTTTTACTGTTGCTGCGGGTGCATTAAACACGTAGTATACGAATTTTGTACAATCGGCGTGAAATTGTTAAGAGGCAGCATTGCGTTTCTTATCGTCGGTTAAAGTCATGTGCGACCCACGTTGTGTTTTTATTTGACGATTTTCAACATCATCCTTGGTCGCATAATAAGTGGTGAGAGTAGTACCTGCAATAATAACAGGTGTGACCGCAGCATTGGTAGTATTGTATTTTTGCTCGCTACGCCCACGGGCACTTGTTGCTTTTGACCATCTTTCTTAACAAATCAGGCTATAATTGCTATCCTCTAAGTCTAAATCAAAATTTCCTCCAGTCCCACTTGAGTTTAAGGCGGAAGATTGTAGTGGCGACGATTGTGGAGTAGCTTGCTGTTGTTGATGCGGCTGCTGTGATGTTGTTGCACTCTCTAAAACGGCCTACAACACCTGGATTCCGTGTATTTGCTGTTGAACACTGTCATCGGCTAGTTGAGTTCCGTATACTTAGCACATTCCTTGGCCTGTAGTAATTAGCGGTTGAGGGTAGCTGAAAATCCGACTACCGGTCCCAGTATCATTAACATCTGACCTCGTAACTCCAGCAGTCTTGCCTGGCATGCGAGCGATCAGTGTACCCCTCACTGCAAAACGTCCAATTTTTCGTCTCTTTCATCAGTAGTTCGAATTACTGTAGCTCCGTTTGGATTTGTTAATTGACCTACCATTTGGGTTGGTTGCTGCTGTTGTTGCTGCTGCTGGTCAGCACTAGAATTCTGCAATCCCATGGCACCTGCAGATGTTTAGGTCTCTGTAAAATATGCTGTTGTTGGGGAAGATGTGGTAGCGGCTGTTGGTGAATAATTTGCTGCTGAGTTTGTCGTGTTCCCGAAGGAATCCTACTTTGCTTGGAGGGAGGAAAGGAGCTGACGGGCGATGGCTGCTGGCGTTTGAGCACTGGCTATGGCTCAGTCGAAACGGGCGCAGTTCTTGGCAGCTCACGTCCTCCAAAGCAGGTGACAAAAAACAAAAATCAACCAGCTGATGGAGGGACCTATATACCTACTAAAATCACCACAAACAATAACGAACAAACACACACCACCATGTCGACACCACTTTGCACTTAACTGATGTCTGCACGTACACGCCCCACCATGGTGCCCTCCTGCGCTAGATATGGCGCCCAAGCAAAACTGTCTGTCCTGGAACGGTAAGTTCGAGCTACATTTTTTTACCTTCTTAGCCTTGCATATTCCTTAAAGAATAAAACTGAAATATTTCGAATCCGACGTTATAATAATTCAAGGATTTCTGGTTTTATTGCATTCTTGCAGTAACTAGAATCTAACAAATTCTTCAATTCGAAGATAGCCAAATAAATAAAAGCAAAAAAAAAACAAGCAGAACAACAACAAAACAACTGCAAATTAAATTGAAAAATAAAATAGCTTAAGATTTGTATAAACTTGCATCGTATTCTCAGATTAACTAATTAATCTCTCCTTCTTCTATTTCCAGAAATACGGGTCATTGGCTCTTCTTTGAGACCTCGCCCAGTGAAGAACTTGATGTTGGAGCTGGTGTCGTCTTGTCTTAGTACCAGCCTTGGAGTGTCATCAACCCTGTTTGTCGTATACCCTACATCCAATCCGTCCGTCTGATAATGGTAAGTATCATGTATCTATAGTCTTACGTATGTGTTATTTAACTAAAAGTTGTGTTTTCCATTTTTTATAGAACGTTGTTAGTCAACGCCTCCACAAGGCAGACATCTATGCTGGAGTAAGGACTCTCAAGTACCTTTACTAAGACTTCTTGGCCTAAGGATGAGCTCAACCTAAAGCTGAAAGTCCGCTTCCCAATTTCAGGTGCCTAACGAAACGAAAGATATGATGTCAGCTATGCTTTAACAACTTCCTAATAATTGTTTCCTTTATACTCTTAAACTTTAAACCTTTATTTGCAGAGTATGTGGTCCAGCATCTATCTGTTCGTCAGTGTAAGTCAAACGTATGGTCTTGTTTCAAGTATGGGAAAAGGGATCTGACAGAGGGAGCCTTAGGCATTGTTGGCTGACCAACGCCGTGTTGTTATCGCCTGGCTGGCTGATATTCCAACGTTGGGACAGTGGAGGTGGAGTTAGGTTTGGATGAGTATTAAATTTCTTTATTTTACTTTACTTTCAGGTAACTTTATTTTCTTATTTTTTTTTCAGTTTAATGTTCTATCTTCTTTCTTCTTAATGTTCTTTTAACTTCTCTTAAGGTTTCAGGAATTTTTAAGTATTTGACTAAATTAATATTTCTTCCTTTTCTTTTTGTTGCTACTTCACACAGTCATTTAATACTTTTCTTTGCAGACTTCACTTCCTCCCATTAGTTTTAAAACATTGACATTTTATTAAGCTTTAAAATCTCAAAAGACGTCTTGTTTGTCAGATAAACAATTTTTCTTTTACCGTGGATTGTATTTGTTTCTTTTTTATCTTTCTCTTGGGGTTTCACTCCACCTCCGGCAGCTTAAAAAAAAGTAAAATATTTCGAAAAAAACCAACGAAACTGTCACTTCAATTTTTCAAAAAATGTCTGAAATCACGAACGAAAAAATGTCTGAAATCGCGAACTTGCATTTGGAGTAAACCAAAACAATAAAATGAGAAAATGTATGCTGTTGATGTTGTTGTAGCAGTGTGTTGTACACTGAGAAAATGTATGAAAATAGTTATTGCGCATAAAAAACACATCAAATTTTGAAAAAGAAAAGGTACAAAGCACAAACTAGATATGAAACAAAACAAAGAAACTTGGTGCCTTCCCATCGTTTGGTGCTAGGTTGAAACATATTGACTGGCCTAAAGCCAAATCTTTTGCGCTTTGTTTGTGGTGATTTTCGTAGGTATAAAGGTCCCTCCATCAGCTGGTTGATTTTTGTTTTTTGTCACCTGCTTTGGAGGACGTGAGCTGCCAAGAACTGCGCCCGTTTCGACTGAGCCATAGCCAGTGCTCAAACGCCAGCAGCCATCGCCCGTCGGCTCCTTTCCTCCCTCCAAGCAAAGTAGGATTCCTTCGGGAACACGACAAACTCAGCAGCAAATTATTCACCAACAGCCGCTACCACATCTTCCCCAACAACAGCATATTTTACAGAGACCTAAACATCTGCAGGTGCCATGGGATTGCAGAATTCTAGTGCTGACCAGCAGCAGCAACAACAGCAGCAACCAACCCAAATGGTAGGTCAATTAACAAATCCAAACGGAGCTACAATAATTCGAACTACTGATGAAAGAGACGAAAAATTGGACGTTTTGCAGTGAGGGGTACACTGATCGCTCGCATGCCAGGCAAGACTGCTGGAGTTACGAGGTCAGATGTTAATGATACTGGGACCGGTAGTCGGATTTTCAGCTACCCTCAACCGCTAATTACTTCAGGCCAAGGAATGTGCTAAGTATACGGAACTCAACTAGCCGATGACAGTGTTCAACAGCAAATACACGGAATCCAGGTGTTGTAGGCCGTTTTAGAGAGTGCAACAACATCGCAGCAGCCGCATCAACAGCAGCAAGCTACTCCACAATCGTCGCCACTACAATCTTCCGCCTTAAACTCAAGTGCGACTGGAGGAAATTTTGATTTAGACTTAGAGGATAGCAATTATAGCCTGATTTGTTAAGAAAGATGGCCAAAAGCACAAATTTCGTATACTACGTGTTTAATGCACCCGCAGCAACAGTAAAAAATCTCTTTACCGGCTGCTGGTCAGTCCCCCTTGCACTCTGTCCCGGTGGCTCATGTGGCACCGCAGTAGCATATTGCGGCAAAAGACTAAGCGGTTGTTCCTGTAACTAATGCGAGCCCTGTGCCTAACAGGCCGCCGGCAGTTTCATCAGTCCACCAAACATCGCCCAATAACTACGAGATACAAAAACAACATGGATGACGGAATAGAGCTGACCAACAAATGGCTGAAAAAGATCGTAACAGTGCCAAAATGTTAGTTATATTGGTGTCGAGAGAGCAGCCCTTGACGTTCATACTACCGAGAGAATCGCGTACTGTACAGGACCTGCTCGAGCAAGTGGGTGCTTCATTTGATGATAACACAACAATACAGTGTGTAGAAAATCCTGGTACAAGCATAAACTTTGTGGTGACGGTTGGTTTTCCGGTACAGGAATCTGCTAGTGAGTTGATATCTCGAGCCGAGCCGAGCAGAACCTTCAGATTATTCGACAACAGGAAAGTTTGCAGCAGAATTCTTCTCAGGCCAATTCACGTGGCTCGGAAAGTACAACAGCTGCACAAAGTGCAGCGCAGCATGGCGCTGAAGTACCCGCACCAGCAGCAGCAGCTACTCCAACTGGGGTTGTTTCCATATCTGGATCGGCATCATCAAGCCCCGCCCCATCGGAAAGCTCTACTAAGGATCAAACGGCGGCCCAACAATCAATGGTCGCAAATACAATGATAGCAACAGCTTCCAATTCATCGAAGAAGGCGCACAGCGTAATCTTACCCATTGCGGCTTTGGCGGTTACGATCATTCGAAATACGAACGACGCAAGCGTGTATTTGACGAACCACCCAAAAAGATACCAATCAAATAGGCAATTACGACAGCCACATCTACAGGCAACTTTAGTAATTTGAGTGCATCTGCACCTTTGGAATCTCCCAGCCCCAACGCAATGCCCATGGAGAAGAAGCGACATCATGGTTATAATTCTGCTGCTGTCGGTGGTTCGCAAAGGGGCAAATCGTCAGTTGCCTACAATCCTAATGGCCCGCCGACTAGAGGACGTGGTGGCTCTCAGGGTGGTAGAGGTCGGGGAAGTCGTACGCGCAGAGCAGCGGAAGTTGAACCCGTAATTTTAAAAGTTCCTGAAGATAAAGTTAACTTTAACTAGCAGAGACACAAACCCATTCAATTAGCAGCACACTGTTACGAGCTTAGCAGAGCTATGCTAACAATTTAACAGAAAAGATCTAGAAATAAAATCAAGAAAAATAATGAAAAAATTCATAAGAAACGACAACAAGAGCACTAAAAGGACCACAAACATTGCGAATTTTGTAAAAAACTATCTGACAAAGTAATAAATGCATAAGGATCAAATCTTCAACACCAAAAAGTCCAAAACGAAAAGTAGAAAAACTAAGAGGGGTGCCGGGTACCCACTTATAGTGAAGGAAGCTCTTGATGCCTAGGAACTAAATCAAAAAGCAAAATATGCAAAAAGCCGCCAGTATTTGAGATAATTGGCATTTAAAGTTAAAGTTAGAATTAATAGAATGGTCCACCATTTTTGGTGACCAAACAATTTATCTGAGTTGCCGCAAGAACTAAATTTTACCTCGCCAGGCATTACGGTTTGGTACTAGAACCAATAAAGGTCTGGTGCTAAAACCAATTGGCATTGAAACCAATACCAGTTCGGTAAAAAGGCTAGTACCAAACGGTACTAATCATTTTATGTTTCATCCATACCATCCGGATTTGTTTTTGATTTTACTATCAATACCGCATGGTACTGAAATGGGCACGTTATGTATCAACTTTTCTCTGTGTGTTATGATGACGTAATTGTCAGTCAATCCCACGACAGCCGGTTGTACGTACTGGATTGACCCGATGGAGTCCTTCATCGGCAAGGGCTGCCGGCTCATTGTGTAACACACTACTACAACAACCAGAATTCTGTTGAATGGGTGCTTAGGTAGCTGATTGTTTTGTACTTGGATCTGGTGATGCATTACATTCTGCAGCATTTGTTGTTGGTGAGATGGGTTGTGTTGTTGCGCCGCCTGATGTTGTTGCTGTACCCGTACATAAGAATCCACTTGCGGACATCTCTGCTACCATCCTTGAATATATGTTGGAATTTTTTCGAGGTCTCCGAACTCCTCAGTGTGTTATTCCCAAAGCGAAAATTTGAGGTCCTGGCTATCGGTCGACCAACGCTTTCTTTTTGCTTTTGCTGCACTAAAATAAAAATAAAATATTACTTTTAATCCAATGTTACTTTTAAATAAAAACTAAATACTTACCTTTTTTTGTTCATTTAACCGTTTTTAATTCTTGACAATCAGCATTACATAAATAAATATTAATAGCGACAGTTGCATTTTTTGGTACTTTTATCGATTATTCCAGCCATGAAATTGGATTTATTTGAAATTTAAAAATAAATCCTGCAAAAATGGGATTTATTTTTGTATGGTAAATCCTAAAAAAAGCACAGGTTTTAACACTTAAATCTCGAAAAGGACATAAATCCGAATTTAGTGGCTAACGTAAAAATACTTTAATCTAGACTTGGCTAGAACAGACGTCTCAGTCATCGTGTCCGTCATGATAGGTCACTGTCTGATAGAAAAAAATGCTGACAGACGGAATGTTGCCAGTAACGACTATTGCCGAAGCTGTAGGGACGTCGAATTCCACTCCATTTCATTGTGAACTTGTTTATTTTTGCGGATGCGTATATTCAGAAGTTGTTGCTCTGTTTTAAAGCTATCTGGATGGATCAAAGGTAGGAACTAGAAGGCATCTCCCTTCTCCTGTTTCTGTGGTATCACAATGGACGAAAACGTCTATGTGAGTCTAATGGCAGACTGCCCCTTTGATCTAACCTAATCCAAATGTTTCGCATACATATTTGGTAGTGTTTTTTTTAAGTTATGATTCTCTATTTACTATATGAATGGCTTACTAAACTAAAAAAAAAACTTAACTAAATTTTTTTGTTACTTAACAAGAGAATGGAAAAAACACCTGGTCGTCTAGTTTGGAACCATCCCTATAGAAGTCTATGTAACTTATTTTACCAGGGATATTACAGTTACAATGGGTTCTATCAGAAATAGTGATACAGTACCTTTTATCAAAAGCGCAATGTGTAATTCACACTGTCTGGAACGTCAGGCTTTGTATCAAGGATAGCGCAGTGTCCGTAGGCGCCGCACGACAATTTGTCTAGCCACGATGTTCAGAGCATTAGGTGTAGCATCAAATTCAGTGCATCAGATGGTGTGGTCCTCAGTGCGGCTGTTATTCACAATCAAGCCTTCTTTTGGATCCGGCTGAGACCACAACACCATATAGCATTATAGATCTGACAACTGCAGTATATACCCAGTGCAAGACACGCGGTTTAAACACACAACTATGGCCAATAGCTCTCTTGAAGGTGTATAGGGCAAGATATGCCAAATTTTTGTATTTGAAGTTAAATTTCCTGTCTAACAAAATACCGAGGTATTTTGCGCTTTTAATAAATGGAGCATTCTCTCCTCCCAAGGAGGCCGGTGCCACTTTCGGTAACTTGTATCTCTTGCTGAAAAGAACTACTTCTTTCTTTCATGGATTTATGCGCAGACCACTTTCGGTAGCCCACTTCGCACTTGCACGTAGGGCTTTCTGAAGGATATCTCTTAGAGTGGTGGGAAACTTTCCCCTAACAAATGCCACGTCATCAGCATACGCGATCACTTTTACACCTTTCTCATCCAGAGACCATTAAAAAATTTTTAATAGCTATATTCCAAAATAGAGGAGACAGTACATCTCCTTGAGGTGTTCTTCTGATGCCCATCTTTTTAGATTTATAGATCCCAAGCCTGCCGCATTTTTTCAATGCATTTTTTAGTAAGTTATTAAAAAACGTTCTTACAGTGATGTTAAAGCCCAGAAACTGTAGTTTCTTGATAATTGACGTTGGTTTTACATTATTGAAAGCTCCTTCAATATGAAGAAATGAACCCTCTATGAAACCTACTAGGTCGTGAATGGCTGTTTCAGGTTACTGGCCTTAACAATATGCATGCAGGCTAATGGGACGACAATCTTTCGCTCTTTGAGGGAACGGTTTTCCTGCTTTTGGAATGAAAATGACCTTCGTGGCCCTCCATACGACAGGTTGTTGTTGTAGCAGTGCTATACACCGAAGCGGCAGCCCTTGCCGATGAAGAACTTCATCGGGTCAATCCGGTACGTACAACAGGCTGCCACAGGTATATACGACATGCTGATACAAGCAGAGTATATCTTCCTAAGCCAAGGAGCCAGTCTGTCGGACTGGGCTTGGAATTTAACTGGTGATACATCATCAGGTCCTGGAGTCTTAAAGTAGTCGAAGCTTTTTGTCGCCCAAATGATTTTCGACGCGGCTTTCCCAATAACCTCCGACAAATACATAGCAGTGACAACCTCTTCTGGCGCCACGTTATCCGTTGGAGAGTTTCTCGGGAAATGTGTATCAACGAGTAGTTCTAGTGTTTCCTCACTAGACATTGTCCATACATTGTCTGACTTCTGAATATATCCCACCGTAATAGGTCTCGAGGATAGGATCTTCACTAGCTTAGAGGCCTCAGATGTATCCTCTACGGAGCTGGAGAATTCTACCGAGCATTTGTTCCGAGCCCCTCTCAGCCCGCTCTTGTATTTTCATGTTCTTGTTGTTGTAGCAGTTTATTGTATTCTATCTTTCGTCTGCTTGATTCTGTTGAGTGCCGAGACCCAGGAACTCCGCGACTAAGATGGGGTGCGTCCACAGGGATCTGGGTCTGAGTCGAGTGGGTCTGGCCGGGCAGTTAAACAGGTGACGTGTATCGTGCGGTCCCTGGTTACAATCGGGACATACATCTTGCACGTCGGCATCAATCCTAGCTCTGTGGGAATTGAGGCGGCTGCATCTGCCGGAACGTAATTGAGCCAGAACCACTCTGGTTTGCCGGCGGAGGTTGATTTCTTTGGGTGCAATGGTTGGCGGTCGTTCTCCAAGGACTACATTCACCCGGTAGCCAATTACCGCTTCTGCTACCGTGTCTGCATGAATGTTGTTCAGACCCGCTTGATATGCCGCTTGATCCAGAGGTTCTCTCTTGTAGCGCTGAACCTCACACTCTAGATCGTGTAGATCTACCTTAAGGCTTCTGGGCGGTGGGTATCTATCCACAAGATGATGATTTGGATGGTTTCTGCGATAACAGCCCAAAAGGTATTGCTTAGACAGCATGTAGTTATGTCTTCGCACTGGTAGGATCTTTGTCTCCTGATGGAGGTGGTCCACATGAGAACTGAGGAGACAGCCCGTCGCAGTTCGGAGGGCGGCATTCCGACAGATCTGAATATTATTCCACTGCGTGTCACAAAGTTGACGAGACCACACTGGCGCTGCATAACTTACCACAGACCGGCCAATTGCTTTGTACGTGGTCAACAAGGTTTCTTTGTCTGCACCCCAAGTGCTGCCAGCAAGTGACTTGAGGACCCTGTTTCTACTTTTGACTTTATTGCAGATTGGCATGAGAGGAGAATATGTGGCATGAGAGGAGAATATGTAAGAGCTGTCAAATATGACGCCAAGTATTTTGGGACACTTGATGGTCGGAATCATTTCTCCATCGACCATCACAGTCAGCTCAGTATTCACCTCACGCGTATTTGTAGTGAACAGTGTGGCTGAAGATTTGGTGGCGGATATCTTCAGATTTCTTTCAGCGAAATATGAGGCAAGCTCGTTGAGGTAGACGTTCAACCTATCGCAGATGTCATCAATGGGTGGGGGGCCTGATGCCATGATCGTACAATCGTCCGCATATGATACGATCTCTATGCCGTCTGGAGGGGGTGGGATGGAGGATAGGTAGAGGTTAAACAGAGCCGGAGATATCACCCCACATTGGGGAACTCCCTGTTTCACTCTACGGTGTTTTGACTTCTTATCCCTAAGTTCCACAAATGACTGGCGGCCACACAGATAATTCGCGACCCATCGTTTCAGGCCTGGCTGGAGGGACGTGTTGGCGATGTCCTCAAATAATTTGGTATGGCAGACCGTGTCGAATGCCTTCGATAGGTCCAGTGCCACGAGGACCGTCCTATCACATGGCCCGGGTTGATTGAAGCCACGGCAAATGTGTGTGGTGATGGCATGCAAAGCTGTTGTTGTGCTGTGCAGTCTCCGAAATTCATGTTGATGCTCGGCGAATGGAAATTCTCCTACGAGGCTGGGGAGGAGTAATGCCTCAAGAGCCTTTGCCACTGGTGAGAGAAGGGAGATCGGTCTGTACGACTCCCCCAAACTCGGGTCTTTTCCAGGCTTCAGTAGCGGGATCACTCTGCTCATTTTCCAGACATTCCAGTGTTCAATGACAGGTTAAGGACAGTGGTAAGGTACTCAACTCCAGGTGAATCCAGATTCTTCAGCATCAATGTAGAGATTCCGTCGGGGCTCAACGCCTTTGAAGATTTGGCGCCATGGATGACATTCGTAACTTCGCTCACGGTAAATTGTGATGGCTGTTCATCGGCTCGGAGACCACGAATACGGCGAATGGCTCTCCTCCTTGCCCTGTCTCTCTCGGGATGCACAATAAATTGACGGTTGAACAACCTGGCGCATCTCTTCGGATCAGTCACGGTTATCTCGCCAAAAGTGACTGAGGTCCTGTCGTCCCGTCTACCGGGGTTCGAGAGAGACTTAACAGTGGCCCACAGTTTGCCTGCACCGGTGCCTAAGTTACATTGCTCCAAGTGTTCCAGCCACAAATTCCGCTTATGTTCGTTGACTACCCTGTTTATTTCCAGATTCAGCTCGCTGATTCTGGGGTTAGCGGGGTCCATAGCACGAATCCCATCACGCTCGTCTGTGAGTACCACTGCTTGCGCCGGGAAATTGGGTCGCACTTGTGGTATTCGACCGGCTGGTATAAAGAGAGCGGCTGCTGCGTTGATGATGTCTCGGAATTTCTTCTCGGTCACAAGCACATCAGAGGGGGGTGGCAGTTCACTGAAGCGGCGATTGGTACACTCTCTAAAGCCAGTCCAATCGGCTTTCTTATAATTGATGAACGTCCGGCGCTCAGAGGTTATGAAGTCGGGAGGACGGTCGATGGTGAGAATTATGGGGAGGTGGTCTGACCCCAAAGAGATGACGGCTTGCCAGAAGACGTCACTCAGGAGATCAGGGGATGCAATTGAGATGTCTGGCGAGCTGCTGCACCTCCTCGTAATCCTAGTGGGGGCATCCTCATTCACCGTGCAAAACGTGAAGCAATCTATCTGCTCTGCCAAAGCTATGCCACGCTGGTCGTTACCTAGGGGAGAATGCCATGACGTGTGATGTGCATTAAAATCCCCCAGAACCAGACGATTATGGCCAGATAGCAACCCACTTATGTCGGGGTTGTAAACCTGGCCATTAATCGGGACACAGCTACCAACCGGCGGTATATACACGTTGTATATCTCTATCTCTGACTGCTACCCCCATACATTCCATGTATGGGTCACTAGCGTCAAGCGCAGGCGAGATAGGTCTATACTGCACGGAATGGTGTATAACGAAGGCCAATCCCCCACCACCATTCCTTGAGCGATCCTTACGTAGCACATTGTAACCGTGACAACTGTGCAAGCCGCAGGTGTTGGTCAGCTTTGTCTCCTGGATCGCTGCGACCGATATGCTCTTCCGACTCATAAAATCTACGATCTCATCGATCTTGCTACGCAGTCCGTTGCAGTTTAACTGCATGAACGAGACACTTCCCGGCACCGGCCTGGCAATAGTAGGGCTAAGGTGCTGTCGTTGCATAAATTGCCGTACGGGAAAGGTCGGATGGGTCACATAGTCCGACGACGAGGACGCCGAAGGCGACGACGGCGACGCTTGTGACCCACTGCTGGCTATGTTCGCACAGCACCTTCGACATAGCCAGTATAACTATACTCCCGTAGTGAAGTTAGACCAGAGCAAGAACGGAAATGTACCCACTCCATGCACCGGTTACACCTCACCGACACCGACCGATGATGAAGGCGGTTCTGGCAAACCGAACAGAACCAGGGTCCGGTGTTCTTTTCAATCCCGGCACGGACCAGAAGCGTGCGAAGAAGGCACTCCGGGATGTGCCTCTCCCATGACGAAAAAAGACGAACACGTACACTGAGGCGGCAGCCCTTGCCGATGTGGATTCCATCGGGTCAATCCGGTGCATACAACCGGCTGCCATGGGATTGTATTTTCATAGCTCCGCCTTGTAGACGTCCCAATCGTGTGGTGCCCTTATGTCTTTCCCCACAAGGGCACCCTTCAGCCATGCGTTAGACCAAAAGTTCTGGAGTCCACTATGGCAGTTGCTGTTTGCCCCTTGGCTTTGCACTAGGACATGTTGCCACAAGCGAGTCATTCAGGGCCTTCGTGATACGTTTCACCATTATGTCTATATCCTCCGTAGTTTTCTCTTCCTTTTCTGGCCTAGAAGCGTTAGTCGTGCAGAATTTGTGCCAATCCGCATTTCTTCTGTTTAGACGATGTTCCACTTCTGCAGTATTTCGCCAAGGCTGAAACTAATACAACAATGTTCAGAGAAGTTAATCCCAGTTGCATATCCTTCCTCTTTTTTGCGATACAAAGGTGATATCTAGTACCTCCTGTCTGTTACTGGTTGTTGTTGTTGTTGTTGTTGTAGCAGTTTATTGTGTACTATCTTTCGTCTGCTTGATTCTGTTGAGTGTCAAGACCCAGGAACTCCGCGACTAAGATGGGGTGCGTCCACAGGGATCTGGGTCTGAGTCGAGTGGGTCTGGCCGGGCAGTTAAACAGGTGACGTGTATCGTGCGGTCCCTGGTTACAGTCGGGACATACATCTTGCACGTCGGCATCAATCCTAGCTCTGTGGGAATTGAGGCGGCTGCATCTGCCGGAACGTAATTGAGCCAGAATCACTCTGGTTTGCCGGGGGAGGTCGATTTCTTCGGGTGCAATGGGTGGCGGTCGTACTCCAAGGACTACATTCACCCGGTAGCCAGTTAACGCGTCTGCTACCGTGTCTGCATGAATGTTGTTCAGACCCGCTTGATATGCCGCTTGATCTAGAGGTTCTCTCTTGTAGCGCTGGACCTCACGCTCTAGATCATGTAGATCTACCTTAAGGCTTCTGGGCGGTGGGTATCTATCCACAAGATGATGATTTGGATGATTTCTGCGATAACAGCCCAAAAGGTATTGCTTAGACAGCATGTAGTTATGTCTTCGCACTGGTAGGATCTTTGTCTCCTGGTGGAGGTGGTCCACATGAGAACTAAGGAGGCAGCCCGTCGCAGTTCGGAGGGCGGCATTCTGACAGATCTGAATATTATTCCACTGCGTGTCACAAAGCTGACGTGACCACACTGGCGCTGCATAACTTACCACAGACCGGCCAATTGCTTTGTACGTGGTCAACAAGGTTTCTTTGTCTGCACCCCAAGTGCTGCCAGCGAGTGACTTGAGGACCTTGTTTCTACTTTTGACTTTATTGCAGATTGCTGTGGCATGTGGGGAGAAAGTGTAGGAGCTGTCAAATGTGACGCCAAGTATTTTGGGACACTTGATGGTCGGAATCAATTCTCCATCGACCATCACAGTCAGCTCAGAATTCACCTCACGCGTATTTGTAGTGAACAGTGTGGCTGAAGATTTGGTGGCGGATATCTTCAGATTTCTTGCAGCGAAATATGAGGCAAGCTCGTTGAGGTAGACGTTCAACCTATCGCAGATGTCATCAATGGGTGGGGGGCCTGATGCCAAGATCGTACAGTCGTCCGCATATGATACGATCTCTATGCCGTCTGGAGGAGGTGGAATGGAGGAAAGGTAGAGGTTAAACAGAGCCGGAGATATCACCCCGCCTTGGGGAACTCCCTGTTTCACTCTACGGTGTTTTGACTTCTTATCCCTAAATTCCACAAATGACTGGCGGCCACACAGATAATTCGCGACCCAACGTTTAAGGCCTGGCTGGAGGGACGTGTTGGCGATGTCCTCAAATAATTTGGCATGGCTGACCGTGTCAAATGCCTTCGATAGGTCCAATGCCACGAGGACCGTCCTATCACATGGCCTGGGTTGATTGAAGCCACGGCAAATGTGTGTGGTGATGGCATGCAAAGCTGTTGTTGTGCTGTGCAGTCTCCGAAATCCGTGTTGATGCTCGGCGAATGGAAATTCTCCTACGAGGCTCGGGAGGAGTAATGCCTCAAGCGTCTTAGCCACCGGTGAGAGAAGGGAGATCGGTCTGTACGACTCCCCCAAACTCGGGTCTTTACCAGGCTTCAGTAGCGGGATCACTCTGCCCATTTTCCAGACATCGGGAACTATAAGAGTGTTCAATGACAGGTTAAGGACAGTGGTAAGGTACTCAACTCCAGGTAAATCCAGATTCTTCAGCATCAATGTAGAGATTCCGTCGGGGCCCAACGCCTTGGAAGATTTGGCGCCACTGATGACATTCGTAACTTCGCCCACGGTAAATTGTGATGGCTGTTCATCGGCTCGGAGACCACGAATACGGCGAATGGCTCTTCTCCTTGCCCTGTCTCTCTCGGGATGCACGATAAATTGACGGTTGAACAACCTGGCGCATCTCTTCGGATCAGTCACGGTTAACTCGCCAAAAGTGACTGAGGTCCTGTCGTCCCGTCTACCGGGGTTCGAGAGAGACTTAACAGTGGCCCACAATTTGCCTGCACCGGTGCCTAAGTTACATTGCTCCAAGTGTTCCAGCCACAAATTCCGCTTATGTTCGTTGACTACCCTGTTTATTTCCAGATTCAGCTCGCTGATTCTGGGGTTAGCGGGGTCCATAGCACGAATCCCATCACGCTCGTCTGCGAGTACCACTGCTTGCGCCGGGAAATTGGGTCGCACTTGCGGTATTCGACCGGCTGGAATAAAGCGAGCGGCTGCTGCGTTGATGATGTCTCGGAATTTCCTCTCGGCCACAAGCACATCAGAGGGGGGTGGCAGTTCATTGAAGCGGCGATTGGTATACTCTCTGAAGCCAGTCCAATTGGCCTTCTTATAGTTGATGAACGTTCGGCGCTCAGAGGTTATGAAGTCGGGTGGTCGGTCGATGGTGAGGATTATGGGGAGGTGGTCTGACCCCAAAGAGATGACGGCTTGCCAGGATACGTCACTCAGGAGATCAGGGGATGCGATTGAGATGTCTGGCGAGCTGCTGCACCTCCTCGTAATCCTAGTGGGGGCATCCTCATTCACCGTGCAAAACGTGGAGCTATCTATCTGCTCTGCCAAAGCTATGCCACGCTGGTCGTTGCCTAGGGGAGAATGCCATGACGAGTGATGTGCATTGAAATCCCCCAGAACCAGACGACTATGGCCAGATAGCAACCCACTTATGTCGGGGCTGTAGGCCTGGCCATTAATCGGGACACAGCTGCCAACCGGCGGTATATACACGTTGTATATCTCTATCTCGGCAGTACCAGACTTGACTGCTACCCCCATACATTCCATGTATGGGTCACTAGCGTCAAGCGCAGGCGAGATAGGTCTATACTGCACGGAATGGTGTATAACGAAGGCCAATCCCCCACCTCCATTCCTTGAGCGATCCTTACGTAGCACATTGTAGCCGTGACAACTGTGCAAGCTGCAGGTGTTAGTCAGCTTTGTCTCCTGGATCGCTGCGACCGATATGCTCTTCCGACTCATAAAATCCACAATCTCATCAATCTTGCCTCGCAGTCCATTGCAGTTTAACTGCAGGAACGATACATTTCCCGACACTGGCCTGGCAATAGTAGGGCTAGGGTGCTGTCTTTGCATAAATTGCCGTACGGGAGAGGTCGGGGGGGTCACATAGTCCGACGACGAGGACGCCGAAGGCGACGACGGCGACGCTTGTGACCCACTGCTGGCTGAGTTCGCACAGCACCTAGCGACATAGCCAGTATGACTATACTCCCGTAGCGAAGTTAGGCCAGAGCAAGAACGGAAATGTACCCACTCCAAGCACCTGTTACACCTCACCGACACTGACCGATGATGAAGGCGGTTCTGGCAAACGGAACAGAACCAGGGTCCGGGGTTCTTTTCAATCCCGGCACGGACCAAAAGCATACGGAGAAGGCACTCCGGGATGTGCCTCTCCCATGACGAAAAAAGACGAACACGTACACTGAGGCGGCAGCCCTTGCCGATGAAGATTCCATCGGGTCAATCCGGTACGTACAACCGGCTGCCATGGGATTGACTGGTTGTTGTAGTAGCAGTGTGTGGTACACTGAGGCGCCAGCCCTTGCCGATGAAGGAATTCATCGGGTCAATCCGGTACATACAACCGGCTGCCTGTTACAGGTAATGAAGGTCGGAAGGTCGGATTGCAGCTTAAAACATATTAGATAAGCCGCTCACCCCATTCGTTGATATCCGAACTTCCCCATATCTGGTGATGTGTATTAGCGTCACTTCCTATAATGAGGCTGTTAAGGCTTAAGGCTTGAAGGCGGCATTTCTGAATCATTTGCAATATATAGGGAAGCCAGCCAACAATGAGACTTAGTTAGGTTATTTCCCGATGTCAACTTTCAAAGAGCCGATACATATGTCTTCTGTTTTTGCCTTTCCTTTCATAACATGGTCCGGTTTTCCTGTTATTTTTTTTTTTTTTTGTTGTGTTCCACAGTGTCTCTATTTTCCGCATAGGTGTTAACAAGTCCCCCTAACAAAATAATAAAAAAAAACGGGTGGACGTTAAATATTTTGTGCAAAAAAGATTCTAGTCTTTTTTATACTACTCTTCAAATAAGTCGTTTTTCAGTGAAACTTATAGGTAAGCTTGCTTTTATATATCAATGATATTTTCCTTTTTGAAAACGGAGCTTCCAAAGACACAAGGCATACATTGGACACATTTCAGTCCTTAAAACATATTCGTTATTTTAAGTTATAAAGAGTTTGGGGTATACTCTAAAGAACTAGAACTGGACATAAAGAGAAGGTTACCCGACCACTTATGTGTCTATCAAGAGAAGATCCTTTCAATTAAAGGAGTGGTGGAATGCCTAAGATGTAATGTCATAACGACGATTGTCATAAAAATCATTTCAGACAGTCAGGCAGCCACTAAATCCCTTGAGAACGTATTTCTGAATTCAAAAATCGCCATTGACGGTCACAGATCCCTCAACAAGATGAATGAACAGTTTAAAATTCATTTGTTCTAAGTGCCGGGCCACAGAGATATCTTAGTGGATAGTAGAGCGGATGAGCTTGCGAGACTAGGTAATCAGAGCCTGGCGACTTAAAAGCGTCGAGACTTTTTATCGCCCAAAGGATTTTCGACTCAGACACCCAATAATCTCCGACGAATGCATTCCACTGGCAACCTCTTCTGGCTAAACGTTGTCAGTTGGAGAGTTTTTGGGAAATGTTCATTAACGAGTAATTCTAGTGTTTCCTTACTACTTACTACTGGCTTCTGAATATGTCCCACCGTAATAGGTCTCGAGGATCTTCCTTAGTAGGCTGGCTACTTCTGAATCTCCAGTAACTAGCGATTGAAGAAGAAAAACATTTAGACTACTCTTTGCAAGAATACAGAAGGACCTTTAGTGCCGCCGAATCTGCCTTACAATGCTGGAGATTTATCTGCAGAAATCGGAGCATAGTCAGGATTCAGAATTTCCACTGTTGTGTTAGCCTCGTCCACTGTTGCATTAGCCTCCTGAGTTCGCCTGGAGTTCATCTTCACAAGATTCGTTCGATCTCGTCATGATGAGTTTCCTTACGCATCCAGCGGCGGTTAAGAAAGGAGTGGATCACTCTTCCTCAGGACACCGGATAATTGCTGTGTGGACGATTCCTCGATAGATGCTTCACCAGCTGCTGCTGACGAAGTACCTTTTGAGTTTAGGGCGCAACGATACATTTCAATTAAGCGTTGATCCCCGAAAGCAACTAGTTTGTACAGACCCCGACACCAGCCTACATCCCCACAACCTGGAGCAGGCCCAGGTATTTCCGCAAGAACATCGGAGTATACAGATGACAGTTCATTGACTGTCTCTAGCGACATTCTAGGTTCTTGGACCCTTATTACCATTGTTCGCCTTAGTTCTGGGGCATGGGATGCCCCCCAAGTGACAGCAACCTTTTGGCTGACTGCGGTGTCGCTTCCAAATCCAGACATGTAGCCTGGGGTGGCCTATGTAGCGAATCTCCGAGCCCAATTAAAGGAGCTCTCTCCTTATCAGTGAGAGTTTGAGGATCATTCGCACCAAGCCTGTAAACAGACCTGAGAGTTATGCGCCTTTTATTATTCCAACCTTTTAAAAAGCGTATTGATAAGGCTTGTCATATGTAATTTCAAAAATAGCAACTCTGAAATTGTACACATTGTGTGATACGTACGAAAAATTTAATAGGACAAATGGATTTTGAAATAAATATGCAACTTTTCCGATTAAGTCGAGCTTTTATTTCATCGAATATACATGTAAATACATGTTTATAAGAAAATAAATGGCGATTAGAGCGAGGTCTATTCGAACTTGGCGTACATAAGACAAGTCTTACGAATATAGAAAGTGACATCTCACTCCCTCTAATTGCTTTTCGGAGATAGTTAATTTCCATAGGTTTTTATCTTTTATTACACTGTGCTACACCAAAAATATGCAGGGGTTCTAATGTACCAATTCTGTTTTGTAGGAGCCCATGGAATATGAAAATACCTTAAATTTTTCTTGGTCACTTCGTAATGTGATTTTCTGACGCTAAATGTAGAAAAAAACACGTTTTCGTAGATTTTCGGTGTAAAGGCTGGTCTACGTTCTTCTTTGGGAAAATTTTCCCTAAATCGTTCTTTCGGTGGTTTGACAAGGTTACCACATTAAATTTGTTTTGGTTTCTTTGGCCAAAATGTTGCCATTTACATATAAAAATTCATATGGCACCAACCAATTTATCAGCTGCTACGTACATGTTTACATACAAATGTGAGTGTGTGGATTGCACTCAAATTCATATATGTTGTTGCAATTTCAACCAAAACCCACCCCTTCGAAATTAGTAAATTATGAAACACAAAGCTATTGGGTTGCCCAAAAAGTAATTGCGGATTTTTCATATAGTCGGCGTTGACAAATTTTTTCACAGCTTGTGACTCTGTAATTGCATTCTTTCTTCTGTCAGTTATCAGCTGTTACTTTTAGCTTGCTTTTGAAAAAAAGTGTAAAAAAAGTATATTTGATCAAAGTTCATTCTAAGCTTTATTAAAAACGCATTTACTTTCTTTTAAAAAATCCGCATTTATTTTTTGGGCAACCCAATATTAAAAAGGAAACGAATTCTGCTTTATTTGTAAAAAGCCTTTGCCAGCATCTTCCACTTGTATAAAAATAATGTTGTAATAGCAAGACCAAAAGCACAACACTTTCACAATCTTTATTCCTTCGTACAATAGTTTGTTATGAAAGAAACATTTTTTTTTTATTTTAGAAGTATATTTATTTACATATTTTTTTTATTTATATATAAATAGTTTCTTATTTATGCATCCACAAACAATATTTTTTTCCAGCCCGAGAAAGTACACGTGAGCAAGATCACTGATACTAACAAACACTTAGTTACAATAAGAAGTTTGGCGATCGCATTTATTTTACATAAGAAAACGATTTGTTGCGCAGAAACTGTGATTGTGATTGATTGGGCGTTGTGAAATGTAAATTTTCACTAAATGAAAAAACAAGTAATAGCGAAACAAACACTTTTCGTCAATATTTTCCGCTTATTTTTTTATATGGAGTTTCACCGCGGAAACCGAATATAGTACCAACCTTAAAACGAAACAAATCTTTTGATTTACAATGGATTTCTATCACAGTATCTTTCAAATAAGGTATATTTCCTCTAAATCAGACAAAAAATCGCTAACTTACAGTGGCTGAAATATGAAAAAACGCACTAAAAACACAAAACAACATTTTCCTTGGTTTTTATTCTGCTTAAATGGTACCAAACAATATATGTACCTGCTACCGTGAAAAATGAATTTAAAGCTTTTCAAAATGGGTAATAACAATAAAATCGGTTAAAAAATGGATGACTTATGCAGTTTTTTGTGTTTTAACTTTTTGATTTTTTATTTAAAAATATTTTGTATTTCTGTGTTTTTTTATGAACTTCGCTGTAAGTATTGCGCTATAAGGACCAGTAGTAGTTAGAAAGCATACTGATTTGATTTTTTTCTTATATAACGTTGTTCAATTTTAAATATTTCCTGGTGATATCTTTCACCTTGCTCATCACTCAGCTGTCCTAAACTTAATGGAAATCTTTCCAAATGAGCATGCAGATAGTGTTATTTTATTGATATTTTGCAACCCATTGCATGGTAAGCCGGCAGCATGTTGTTTACAATCTGCTCATAATTTTCACTTTTTGTGTTTCCAAGGAAATTTTTGCACACTAAAACAAAACCATTCCATACCTTTTTTTCTTCAAGTTATTTGTTGTATGAATTTGTCATCTTTTACCAATCTCCCTTTATGGGGACCAATAAAGATACCCGTTGATTTAAAATTAAATTAGTTTTTGTTAATGTTTTAATAATATAATATAATATATGGTTTACCTTCTTTTAAACCTGTTTGCTCCATTTTTATCAAGTGCTTTCATGAATTGTTTTATTAAGCCCAATTTTATGTGTAATGGAGGTAAAATGATGTTTTTGGATTGACTTATTTTCACCAATTATAGCTGTTGAAAGCAGTTTCAAGTATATTTGTATGTAATGTTCAGAAGAGTCCCGACATTCACAAAAATAGCAAGAATACTTTGTGTTACCACCTTGCAAACCATTCAAAATTGTTAGTACCTTCAAATCAGCCACAATTAGCCACTTATGTGTAGTGTATCCTATAGCATTTAGTATTAGAGACAAACTGTCATTTTATTCTTTGGTGTTTGTAGCGTTAGCCAACGGTGCTGAAGGAAGCGTTCCACCAGTATGCAAAAGCACAGCTGTCACGCCTGCAAATAGGAGATATACATATATAAATAAAATATAGGAAACTATATAAAAATTTTTATATTACTTTTTGTTGAAGCGTCAATAAATAATCGCCAATCTCCTGAAACATGGCTATATCCAAGTACGTTCACATCGTTGCAGAAGGCGAAATTAGTATTTTCAGTGCTTTCGTTGGAAAGTGATCCAAACAAACTAGTTTCCTCGGTCCTGCGAAATGAAATGTTTACATTTTCTTGCAAATAGTTCCATTGCTAAAGTCTAGAACCTAGAAGTTCGGTTTGTCTTTTCGACAATTCTAGATTCCGAACGAGATCATGAAATTCCCCTTGGGATAAAAAATGTTGTTTTATAAATTCTTCTTCAGAAGGGGCATATTCTGATTCGGAGATTATAACATTATAAGGTGATGGTTCAAATTCAGTTAAATCTGGCGATCCTCCGTTAATGACTTTCGGAGCAGCGTCGTTTTCCTTAAGCGATACAGTCTTTATTACACTATAAACATTTGCGTATTTAATATATTGCCTAATTTTGAAATAATAAATATCATCTTGTTTCAGTTAAACAGAAATAGCAATTATTTTTTCTATGCACACGTAGTGGAAGCCAATTAACCGGTTCAAGAAACGGCAATTCAAAAGAACAACGTGACATTTTTTTCAGGATCTTAACGTTGAATAACAAGATGAACAGCAAACCGTTGGTATATACCATTTTCCATATACTAAGGGATGATTAAAATATTTTTCATAAAGAGAAATAATATGTTACTTTACCGACACATCTATTTATGTCCTTTATCTACATACAATCCACATGTACAACAAAAGCAAAAAAAAATGCAAATTTTGCCAATGAACATTCCACAGGGGCAAACTTCTCACATATCAATGAGTGCAGTCCAATTAAAGTTTAAGCTCAATGATAAGAACCTCCTTTTTATAGCCAAGTCCAAACGGCGTGCCGCAGTGCGACACCTCCTCATGTTGCCTCACAAATGTTGCCAGCATTAGGAGGGAAAAACCAAAATTTTTTCTGATGGTCTCGACAGGATTCGAATCCAGGCGTTCAGCGTCATGGGCGAACATGCTAACCTCTGCACTACGGTGGTCTCCAACAAAAGTTGTTTCGTTTACCACACATGTAACTAACTCCGATGTTTTTGTTCACTTACAGTAATTATAATGTACCAGTTTCGCAACCATAAGTTTGGTTCCATTACATCCTTCATCTATTTAATCCATTAGCCTTTACCTGTTTAACCTATAACAACCAAGGCCATAAAAAATGAGATATTTTTGACTTCATTTATAAGGACCATTAAAAGCAAACAGAAAAAAGGCTTAACATTACAGTCCTTTTACACTGAATATTTGGTACCTTTGTAGCCTTTTCATATTTAACCCATTAATATTTACCTAAAAAACCGAAGTCATAACAAATTTTGTAATTCTTTAATGAGGAGTTTTGACCGCTTGCTGTACTTAAACAGGTACAATGGTCATTAATGGGTTAGTTTGAAATTTTCAGGCCAAAGCATGTTGGCCATTAACAGAGTTCAAAAATATGCATGTTTCATTCATGCATAAATCTTTTATTTTAAGAAACTTCTAAATAATGAGAAAAGTTAAAACACCAGAAATTGCATAAGCCATCTATTTTTTTAATCAATTTTATTGTTATTACCCATTTTGGCTTATTTAATTTCCTTTCTCACAATAGTAAATATATATTGTCTGATACCTTTTAAGCAGAATAGAGACCGACCGACGAGACCGAATCGTTGCATATTTTTCTTCAAGTTTTGTATCACAATGTTATTATTGCCGTTTGTCTTATATTGTTGCCGCTTTCAGCTAAGCTTCCCGAGATAGAGATGAACACCACACAAGTCTGAGGTCAAAGTTCCAGCTCGTGTGGTGCTCAACGTTATCCTGTGTGGCTTCTACAGCCTTAAAAGGCCATATCGGATAAAAGATATATGTATATGGGCACCATATTAGCATTCTCCCCAAAGAGGCCACTTTAAAAAAAGAGCTCATATTCCGTATGCAACACATCGAAATATCCATTTCCAACCCTATAAAGTATATATATTCTTGATCAGCGTAAAAATCTAAAATGATCTAGCCATGTCCGTCTGTCTGTTGAAATCACGCTACAGTCCGAAGAAGGGCCATATCGGACTATATCTTGATATAGCCCCCATATAGACCGATCCGCCGATTTAGGGTCTTTGGCTCATAAAAGCCGATTTTGCCAAAATTTGAAACAGTGAGTTGTGTTAGGCCTGTCTACATCCTTCTTCAGTTTGGCCTAGATCGGTTCAGATTTGGATATAGCTGCCACATAGACCGATCTCTCGATTTAATGTTTTGGACCCATAAAAGGCGCATTTATTTTCCGTTCTTGTCGAAATTTGGCCTGGCCAACTTAATGCCTTTTAACTTGTGATTTGATTTTAAAATTTTTTTTTAATGTTGTGATACATAGTTTTACATTTTAGAAAATACTGCAAAAAAACTTTCGGCGTTTTAAATCCATTCAATTGCTTTTAAGTTATAGCGGTTTGAACATTTTTTTGCTAAAAAGTTTGAATGCTGATAGGGTGGCAACCCTGCATCGCAATTATCTAAATTCATACACTTTCTTTTTGTTTTTACATGTACTAAAACATATATAAATAAAAAACATGAGCACTTTTTTGGGGGAATCTTATATCAAAATCTGAATCGATTTTTTCAAAATCAATAGCGTTACTCCTTGTGCCAAAGAAGTGACATGTGTAAATGGCAATCGGACAATAAATGCAACTTGTACCTTGATCACAAGCATACAAGGACAGACAGACGGACATAGCTAAATCGAATCATGAAGTGATAAGCCGATCGGTATACTTATCAACGGGTTAGCTCTTCTCCTTCTTTGCGTTGCAAACAAATGAACAAATTTATAATACCTACACCAGTAGGGTATAATTATAAATCTTTTTCCAATCTTTTAAAAAGTAATTTGATTCTCACCAATTGCTCTATATTTCACAGTTATTACCGAAAAGATTGGAAATTGTTGGCTTTTTAGCTCGCGAAACTTAAATTTTCAATAATGCACATATAAATATTTTCTATGGAAATTTTAATCTTTCACAGAAATGAAGAATAACAGTACCCAGCGGCGGAATCACATATCGCTCCCAACATGTAGGCATATAAATATACCTCTTTTAGGAATCAATCCACCATCAGTCACAACTTCTCAAAATATGCATGCTATAACACATATTTTCGACTTTTTTTCCCTTGAGCAAAAACAACTCAAAATTTTTGTTTTAATATGCCTACTGCTTCATTTCTTAAAATAGGGCAGTAAACATGCCTCAATTTTAGCTCAAAATTATCCAGTACTTACAATACAATACATATTTAAAATTAAAAAGCTCTTGAAAAATTGGATTAGTGAAAAAAATCTTCCAAAATAGTACCGGTAGTGGGAGAAATAGTACTTTTAGTGCTGCATTGGGTACTAATTAGTACTTTCTTTGTAAATTGAGTTAGAGCTCTGAATTTTGAAACTTAAGTAGACCATGGCAAACTTAATTAGACGATTAGAAGAGTTTTTGGAAATTTTTACATTTAGGTACTAAAAAAAAGTACCAACAATTTACTAATTTAGAAATTTGTCTTAAAAGACCTCCGCTACAAAATTATGAGGATGAACAAAAGTAATGGAAAAATAGTACTGGTGAACGTACGTTTAGTACCGCAGTTGGTACCATTTGGTACTTTCTTTACAGATGGAGTTAGAGGTCTAAAATTTGGCATGTAGGCACACCTAGGAAATATATAATGGGCGACAAAATGACACAATTCGAAAATGTTGGTACCATTTGTTACTTTCTTTCCAGATTGAGCTGGAGGTCTGAAATTTTGTATGTAGGTACAAGTAGGCAAAATATGTTAGATGTCCAAATGACCTCTTTAAAATTTGAATATTTTGGTACCAAAATTGCTACCATTTGTAGCTATGTATGATGGGTGACTAGGTTAGGTTGAAAAGAGGATGCGGATATTCATCTACCCCATGCCACTATGGACATACACCCAAGCTAGTTATTGGCTTGTTCTGCCTGTAAGGGAAATGGGATAGGTCCCAAACCTGTCACGGGATAGTTCCTTTGGTAATAGGGACCGGTCCCAGTTCTCGTCTTCTTACATGGAAAAAACCTATCACTTTTGTCGCTCGGGTGACGAAGTTCCATCGTCCTAACACCGAAGGATAGGTCCTGCGACAGTTCGAAAAGGATGAGTATACTTTGCAAATATTTTTAAGGAATATAACATTAATAAGCAAATATATTTAACGGATAAGCAATTTTTAGCAATAATTGAGCGACTTTTTAAAAAATAATAAAAAATCATAAATTATGATAATTGAAACTTTTCATTCCCTGTAGGATATGTACTGTGACATGTAACTGTGGGGCAATTGACTACACATTCCCGTAGTGGCGATCTAAATACTAAACAACCTCGTAACCTCGAAAAAGAAAACTTAAGTCAGGAATTCTGTGCTTCTTACAAAATCCCTAATTGTTTTCCATACCACGCCCCTTAATTGTTTTATGTCTGGTATTGTGTCCTCACTCAAATGCCGGTGTCTGTAAGCAGCGAAAGCCGGGCAATGACATGGGAAATGCTCTAACGTTTCATCATCTGCCCCACATGCTATCACTTGCCGTTCACTGCCAAATCGTCTGCAAATTAATTCCCCCTTACTCTGCTAGGACCCGGCACCCAAACGAAGCGGACCGCGATGGGTGATAAAATGATCTATTCGTACATATTGGTATCAAAAAGTGCTAAATAGTACGAAATAGTTTATTTTCGCCTACAGCGAGCGGTGACAGCTAAAATTAAGCAACTTGATACGAATTATCAGTCTTGACAATAATACGATATGTAACAAATCGTACCAGAAGTGGAAGAAAACTTACTAATTGTGGTGTAATTGGTACCTTGAAAGCATATATTGGGCGACTAGAAGACTTTTTTAAAAATCCAAATATTGAATTTTTACGGAGCTAGACTCTGTAGACTTAGATGAAGAAACAAATAAACAAACTAACACTATAATTGCTATTTTCATTGATGTGCTTATTTACCACTAGGATCCCGGCGGTCCGCTTCGTCAAGGTATGGCTATATCCCAATTTTGAGAGCTTAAGATCACTCTGTAAAGAAAGTATCATTTTGTATATTTTAGTTCCTAAATGAGTGAATTAAATCTTCTAGCCGCCCTCTATTTAATGTCAAGGTGAACCCGATTACAATTTTTGAGTGTTCTAACTCAATTCGTAGAGAAAATTATGTACGATTTTAAAAAAATCTTCTAATCGCCCAAAACTTGTTGTCAAGGTTTAGATGTATTTCAATTTTGAGAGCTTTGTCTTATTCCGTAAAGAATGTACCATATCGTATATTTGAGTCTTAAATGCACGAATAAAAAAAATTCTTCTAGTCGCGCAACATATACATTCAAGGTACAAATTTCACCACAATCTTCCACATGCTGTATTTTGGTCAAAACTGCTATAATGTTTGTCAAATTGCTTAATTCTAGCTGCTCCCGTTCGCTTTAGGCAGAGTTGAGCTCTTGTGTATTATTTTACACTTTCAGCTACAACAATGTATGATATTTTTCCTCGTTGTACCTACATGCCAAATTTCAGACCCCTAGCTCCACCTGTAAAGAATTAAGCAAATGGTACCAATTTTGGTACCAAAATGTTCGAATTTAAATAGATCATTTAGTCACCCTTTATATTTTTTTCGTTGTATCTAAATGCTAAATTTTAGACCTGTAGCTACATCTATAAAGAAAGTACCAAATAATACCAATTTTGATACCAAAATTTACGAATTTTGAATAGATCATTTTGTCATCCATCATATTCTTCCTAGTTGTACCTATATGCCAAATTTCAGACCTGTAACTCTATCCGTAAAGAAAATACCAAATGGTACCAATTTTGATACTAAAATATTCGATTTTTAAATCAATAGATCATTTAGTCACCCATCTTATTTTTTCTCCTTGTATCTACATGCCAAATTTGAGACCTGTAGCTACATCTATAAAGAAAGTACCAATTTTGGTACCAACATTTACAAATTTTGAATAGATCATTTCGTCACCCTTCATATTTTTCCTAGTTGTACCTACATGCCAAATTGCAGACCTCTAGCTCCATCTATAAAGAAACTACCAAATGGTACCAATTTTGGTACCAAAATATTCGAATTTTAAATACATCATTTAGTCATCCATCATATTTTTTCTCGTTGTATCTATATGCCAAATTTCGGACCTGCAGCTACATATATAAAGAAAGTTCCAAATAGTACCAATTTAGTTACCAAAATGTACGAATTTTGAACAGATCATTTAGCCAACCATCATATATTTCCTAGATCTCCTTACATGCAGAATTTCAGACCTCTAACTCCATCTGAAAAGAAAGTACCAAATGGTACCAATTGCGGTACAAAACGTGGGTACGTTTTCTCCCATTACCAGTAAAATTTTTCAATTTTTTAATTTTCAGCAGGTGTATTTTAGAAAATTTCTAATTTTTTTTTTTGAACTTTTTTTAGTATATTAAAGTATAAATTTCCTCAAACTCTTCTTGTCATTCAATTAAGTTTGCCATGGTGTACACAAGTTCCAAAATTTAGAGCTCTAGCTCAATTTACAAAGAAAGTACCAAACAGTACCAATTGCGGCACTAAACGTACTTTTCTACCACTTCCAGTACTATCTTGGACAAATCTGTTTTTTTGTTTCAAGACCCTCTTTTGATGAGGTTAAACACAGAATTGGTTATGGAATGTGAATATTCAAGGTTGCGAAAATTTTCTCCTTGAGTTGTTTCTAAATTACTGGTTTCATTTAGATGGATGGATAGATGTATGGGGTATATTCTTGTTCATCGTAAAATCTCAGACTGAACAAGCAATGTCCGTCCATCCGCTACAGTGTTTTAAAATTAAGACATTAAGACAGAACCTTTTTTTACCTATTGGCAGGTTAAGTTCGAAGATGGACCCTATCTTGACAATGACCGATCTCACTATTTAAGGTCTTAGGCCCATAAAATCCTCATTTATTACCCGATTTTGCTGAAACTAAGATCATGAAACATCAGCGCCAAATGTGGTCCAAATCTGTATATATCATAATATATCCTCAATATAAACCAATCTCCCGATTTTGAATCTTATGCCGATAATAGCCGCATTTATTGCCCGATTTCACTAAAATGTAACACAGTGAGCTTCGATCTTAGTGCCGAATATGGTCCAAAGCGGTCTATATCCTAATATAATCTCCATATGGTCCGATCTCCCGATTTAAGGCCTTTAAATGTCGTAGTAATTACCCGATTTCGCTGAAATTGGGCACATTGAGTTGCGCTAGGACCCCAGATATTGGTGCAAACTACGATCTACATATTAGAGTACCCGATTTTGCTTCAATTGAGTACGGTGATCTATATAAATTAAAATCCTATACATCCTCCCCGAATATTGTGCAGATCGGATTTGAATATACCTGCCATATATATCGATCTCCTTATTTAAGGTCTTGAAATCATATATGGCCCATTTGTCACCCGATTGGGCTAAAATTTTGAACAGTGAATTGTGGCGAGTTCGGTACAGATCGGACCATATTTCCTTGCAAATTGGTGGCTAAAACTTTTTCAACAATCACAGAATTTTCTAAATACTAAAAAAAAATTAGAGAATTGTAATATAATTATATATGATTTTCTCTAACATAAAAAGAAATTTTGCCATTTAAAAAAAAAATATTATTGCGCCTTGATTGGCACTAACTTTTTTAATTTTACTTAACATATTCGAAGCGAAAAATATATATCCGTATCTTGGAATAGGTACTACCTATTACGAAAAAAATTTGAAAGCCTTTTGGAGTAGGCTAGAAATGGACTCCAAAGACTTAACATCTGCTGTGGTGGCGTCAGACCGTAGTGTGTTGTCCTCCCCTCCTATAGGTGTGGGTGCCTTGGCACCTGATCAGCCGGCAAGTCTTTGGAATAGACTACCTACCACCATATGAAATTATTGACATACTAAATGGCCGTCGAAGTGATGACTGGGAGAATCTAATAGGATATCTGAGAACAGCAATGAAGTATAATACGATATGTATCTGAGAACAGCAATGAAGTAAAGATCATATATCATAAATGAATACCAATAATTTTGTATGTACATTTGTAACAAATTCAAAAACAAACAAACAAATATATTTTAATTATTTTTGAATCGGCAGACGACAAAATTGTCTTAGCCGTATTTATTCTTTCATTTGAGTAACTTGTAAACTTAATCCAAAAGTTGTAATATAAAAACATGTATACTGCTATTTATAATAAGGGAATAATTATTACTACTACTTTTTATAACGCTAGCATATCGATGGTCCGCTTAGCTACCCCTGATATTGATACCCCCTTTCAGTGTAGGACTTCCAAAAGAGTAGGTAGTCGCCCAGTTTATAAGATAATGAAGTTTATTAATAATCTTATATATAAAAATCAATTTGTGTTTGTTTGTAGATTTGTTTGTTTGTATGTTTGTGTGTTCCTTATAGACTCAGAAACGGCTGAACCGATTTTCTTGAAATGTTCACAGATGGTGCATAATGACGCCGTGGTGAAAATAGGGTACTACATTGTTTGATATCTGAAGGGGGGCGGGCCCTCCCCCTTACTCTAATTTTCAGAAACGCCAGATCTCGGAGATGTGTGGTGCGATTTGTGCTCTCATATAGTGCCCTACAAATAAAAATTTGGTTTCCAAATTTCGGATGGGGTACCTAGGGGGACTGCCCCACCCTAAAACCTACCAAACATATATTTAGACCAATCACGACACTATGGGACTCAAATGAAAGGTATTTAGGATAAGAAAACGTATTTGATATTTAATTGCCAGACCAAGTGCTAGGTCTTGGGTTGGTCCCCAAGCCCCAAGACACCTCTAAATCGGACATATTTCCGACCATGGCAATATGGCACTCAAATGAAAGGTATTTACATGTAGAATACGAATCTGATATTCAAATGTGGGACCACGTTTCTGGGGGTCCACCCCTTCCCCAAAATACCCCCCAACCTGGACTTATTTACTGACCATGGGAATATGGGGCTTAAATAAAAGGTATTTGAATGTAGAATACGAATCTGATATCCAAATATGGGACCAAGTTTTTGGGGGGCCGCCTCTCACCAAAAACATCCCCCAAAGGGGGAAAATTTACGGCCATAGCAATATGGGGCTCAAATGAAAAGTCTTTGGGAGTAAAGCACGAATCTGATATCAATATTCGGGAAAAGTGTCTATGGGGCTACCCAACCCCCACAACACCACCCAAAAAGTAAGCATTTTCTGACTATTGCAATACGAGGCTAAAATAAGAGGGTTTTTAAAGTGGAACACGAATCCGATATAAATTTTTTCAAGGCCAACTCACTGAGTGGACGCCCATCCCCCAAAACACCCCCCAAGCCGGCCATGTTTGCCGACTATAGAAATATGGGGCTCAAATTAAAGGTATGTGGGAGAAGACCACGTATCTGATATCAACATTAGGGGCCAACTGTCTAGCGGACGTCCCACCACCATAACAACCCCCAAATAGGACGTATTTGCTCACCAAGACAATTTGGGTCCTAAAGAGAGGGGAACTAAATATTTACAGTTTTTAGGGCCAATACCCCAAGCCGGACATATTTGCTGACTTTTGCAATAAGGAGTTTAAATGAGATTAGAAATCGAATTTGCTAACCTATTTTGGGCCATGTGTTTGGGGAAAGCCTCATCCTATAAACTCCTCTTAAGCCAATGGCAATATGGGGTTTAAATAAATGGTATTTGAGAGAAGAGCACGATGCTGATATTTTTTCAGGGCCAAGTATCTGTTGGACCACATCTCCCCCGAAAAAACCACTAAATCAGAAATCATAAGAATATCGGGCTGAAATGAAGTATTTCAAGAATGGATTACACCTTACATCCACACTTAAATTCGTAGACCAATAAAGATCATATGGGATTCAGATAAAGGCACTTATCTTGTTTAACTCTTAGTCCAGTTAGCATGGTATTTTACTAAAAGATCTTCAAAAATAAATATCCCAAGGAAACTTTTGTTCCATATAAAGTAAAAGAAGGCGCAGCGGAGCGGGCCCGGGTCAGCTAATTGCGTATAAAATTTCAGAAATCTGTCCCCTTCTGTAAAGAAAAACACGAATTAAATAAAATCTTCATGCCAAATTTGGTACCAATTGCGATACTAAACGTAAGTTTTCTTACCAGTACTATTTTTCCAGAGGTCTTTGAAGCCATCCGTCCTTTACAAAGTTTACCCATTTCGTACCTTTTTGGTACTTTTTTTGTAACTAAATGTACAAACTTCCAAAAACTCCTTTAGGTCGCCAAAGTGAACCAAAATTCAGAGCTCTAGTTCAATTTACCAAGAAAGTACCAAAGAGTACCAATTGCTGTTCCAAACGTACTGTTTTTCCTACTTCCGGTACAATTTTCCAAAAACCTTATATATTCGAGCCGATCTTTAATTTAAGCACAAGAACATAATTTTATCCCTTTCCTACAACCCAAGTCCAACATTCATGCAAAATTTCATGATTCTAGCTTTAGTCGTTTGGACTGGGCGATAATCAGTCAGTCAGTCAGTGAGCAATCACGCAACTCCTATTCAATTTTTTCGCTGTGAGGCATGTGTTTTACTCATTCTCACTTCTTTTCGTAGAGGATATGAGTGAAAGGGAACTCAATATAATCTTGACCAATGCACAATTTATACTATTAAAGCACCTTGTTCAAAAAGTTTTTTTTATGAGTCAATACCATGTTTAATCCATCAAATAATGGTCTATATTTTTTCTATGCACCAAAATGAAGTATACACAAACGATTTTATTATTAAAAACTTTTAATTGTACAGGATATAATTTGATTTTATGTTTGATTACAATTCTAGCAATGGGAGATGAAGAGGATCCATGGGGAGCAGATGATTCAGAACAACAACCAGAGCCCACGCCAGTAGTGGCTCAACAACCAGTAGCTCCTGATACTAAGGCAACGACAGAAGCACCGCCTACTTCAGAAGAAAAGGGTTCAACAGAGGCAGAAGTGGCTCCCCCTCCCCCTCCAGTGGAAGATGATGGCTACAGAAAACCTGTTCAGTTATACAGACATTGGGTTAGGTAGGCGATAGCAATAAATTAAAGATATAATTTTGAGAGGCATTCAAAGTTTACTTTATATTTCATAGGCCTAAATTCCTGCAATACAAATACATGTATAACTATAGAACGAACTACTACGATGATGTTATTGATTACTTAGATAAGAGGCAAATAGGGGTGTCACGAGAAATTCCCAGGCCTCAGACGTGGGCAGAACGAATCTTAAGAAGTAATTATTCCAAGTAAGTATACAAACTACAGCATAAGCCTAGAACTTAGTTTGTTAGCATCCAAATTGTATTATTGGTTAGGAAAACCGACAGCCTCTACTTGGCCCCATTAACAAATAGAAAAGGTCAAACAACTACACACAACAAAGGCTTCACCAATGAAACAGAGTTGACTGTGGTCAAGTTTTTCGAACATTAGGGTGTTCCAAAAACAAGAAGTGTTTTTTTTTTTGTGAAACGCATGCCCCACATTTTGTCCCCTTTCGATCCCACCAAACGAAGTACGAAATATTATGACGATCGGTTAACGATAACACGTGCCGCAACGGCGTCCAATATAGGAAAAGAAATTCAATTAGAGCACAAAGTAGGCTTTGTTAATTAAATACAAGTTACACCTATAACCGACCACAAGATAATGGTGTACTAATCAGAGATGGCCTGTCAGAAACAGTGACGTATATGACATACATTTCCGACGTATATTACATACGTCGAAAACGTCGTAAACCTAGCCAAAAAACTAGGTTTCTGACAGAAAAAAAATTCGAACGAAAATATGTCGAATTTTTGATCTGATTAACTAAAAATTTTGCCATAAGTAATTTTTTCCTCCTGGAGACGAACAATATTGAAATTGGAAAAAATCGGTTCAGAATTAGAAAAAGCTACCGTAGGTTTACACGATTTTTACCAATATTGTTATAAAATGAATGACATCTGAGGTAGTGTCAAGTGAAATGGTAGATGGCGTGTTAAGTATGCTAATGTGAGGTTATGTCAAGTGAAATGGAAGATGGTTAAGTATTTTATTGAATAAGTAATGTTATTTTTAAGTATTGTTATTGAATAACATAATTAACACTACATGTACCATTTCACTTGACACTTCCTCAGATGTCATGCATTTTTAACATATGTCGTTTACAACAGCTTTCAAAAAGCAAATTAAAACGGGAGAAGCAAATAATTTTGCAAAAGGATACAAAATAATTGCAATTTCTAAATATAATTGATGAAAACTAATAATTTATTGATTTTTTACTTCACAAAAAAATCCTTAAACGTTACTTTATAAATTGACTTGAAATTTGCGTATATTTCCAATTTATTGTGTGAAAAATGTAAATGCAAAAATTAAAAAAAAACTTAATATTTCTTTTATTGCGAAATTTTTTTACATATAAACTCTTCTATATACAACAAATAAGTGACAATAATATTTGTTAAAAATCAAACTTTTACACTGAGTTATTAAGGTTTATGACGTTTGCGACTTTTTCTACGTTTTATACAAGTATACGACGTTTTCGACTTTTACAACTTTTTGACAGTCGGAAACCTAAAAAATCGTCTTACGGACCATCTCTGGTACTAATCGACTTCAAATGACTTCCTTGCTCGATCTAACCATGTTCGTCTGGTCGCAATTCGCCTGTCTTGTTATCCAATCATCATGAAATTTTGAATTTTGATTAAGATTTTTATATATATCTATATATATATATATATATATATATATATATATATATATACATATATATATATACTAGCTAACCCGGGCCCGCTCCGCTGCGCCTTCTTTTACTTTATATGGAACAAAAGTTTCCTTGGAATATTTATTTTCGAAGATCGTTTAGTGAAATACAATGCTAACTTGACTAAGAGTTTAACAATATAAGTGCCTTTATCTGAATCCCATATGATCTTTATTGGTCTACGAATTTAAGTTTGGATGTAAGTGTACTACATTCTTGAAATACTTCATTTCAGCCCGATATTCTCATGATTTCTGATTTAGTGGTGTTTTCGGGGGAGAGGTGGTCCAACAGATACTTGGCCCTGAAAAAATATCTGCATCGTGCTCTTCTCTCAAATACCATTTATTTAAACCCCATATTACCATTGGCTTAAGAGGAGTTTACAGGATGAGGCGTTCCCCAAACACATGGCCCCAAAATAGGTTAGCAAATTCGATTTCTAATCTCATTTAAACTCCTTATTGCAAAAGTCAGCAAATATGTCCGGCTTGGGGTATTGGCCCTAAAAACTGTAAATATTTAGTTCCCCTCTCTTTAGGACCCAAATTGTCTTGGTGAGCAAATACGTCCTATTTGGGGGTTGTTATGGTGGTGGGACGTCCGCTAGACAGTTGGCCCCTAATGTTGATATCAGATACGTGGTCTTCTCCCACATACCTTTGAGCCCCATATTTCCATAGTCAGCAAACATGACAGGCTTGGGGGTGTTTTGGGAGATGGCCACTCAGTGAGTTGGCCTTGAAAATATATATCGGATTCGTGTTCCACTTTAAAAACCCTCTTACTTGAGCCTCATATTGCAATAGTCAGAAAATAACTACTTTTTGGGTGGTGTTGTGGGGGTGGGGTGGCCCCATAGACACTTTTCCCGAATATTGATATCAGATTCGTGCTTTACTCCCAAAAACTTTTCATTTGAGCCCCATATTGCTATTGCCGTAAATTTTCCCCCTTTGGGGGATGTTTTTGGTGAGAGGCGGCCCCCTAAAAACTTGGTCCCATATTTGGATATCAGATTCGTATTCTACATTCAAATACCTTTTATTTAAGCCCCATATTCCCATGGTCAGTAAATAAGTCCAGGTTGGGGGGTATTTTGGGGAAGGGGTGGACCCCCAGAAACGTGGTCCCACATTTGAATATCAGATTCGTATTCTACATGCAAATACCTTTCATTTGAGTGCCATATTGCCATGGTCGGAAATATGTCCGATTTAGAGGTGTCTTGGGGCTTGGGTTGGTCGCCCTAGCACTTGGTCTGGCAATTAAATATCAAATACGTTTTCTTATCCTAAATACCTTTCATTTGAGTCCCATAGTGTCGTGATTGATCTAAATATATGTTTGGTAGGTTTTAGGGTGGGGCAGTCCCCCTAGGTACCCCATCCGAAATTTGGAAACCAAATTTTTATTTGTAGGGCACTATATGAGAGCACAAATCGCAACACACATCTCCGAGATCTGGCGTTTCTGAAAATTAGAGTAAGGGGGAGGGTCCGGCCCCCCTCCCCCCCTTCAGATATCGAAAAATGTAGCACACTATTTTCACCACAGCGTCATTATGCACCATCTGTGAAAATCAGTACGAGGCTTTAATGCGAACCTGGGCACACGGAGCAGCAGCAAGTGTCGTTGGCGTTGTATATCGTTCGAAGCCATTAATACAACTTCCAAAAGATATTTGTGCTCGCCAACTGTCACCGTGTAAGTTCCTGCACCCAATGCTACCACAATTTTCAAAACAACAAAAAAAGGATATATATATATATATATACATATATATATATATATATATATATATATATATATATATATATATATATATATATATATATATATATATATATATATATATATATATATATATATATATATATATATATATATATATATATATATATATATATATATATATATATATATATATATATATATATATATATATGTATATATATATATATATGTATATATATATATATATATATATATATATATCCTTTTTTTGTTGTTTTGAAAATTGTGGTAGCATTGGGTGCAGGAACTTACACGGTGACAGTTGGCGAACACAAATATCTTTTGGAAGTTGTATTAATGGCTTCGAACGATATACAACGTTGTATATCGTTCGAAGCCATTAATACAACTTCCAAAAGATATATATATATATATATATATATATATATATACTGTCACCGTGTAAGTTCCTGCACCCAATGCAACCACAATTTTCAAAACAACAAAAAAAGGATATATATATATATATATATATATATATATATATATATATATATATATATATATATATATATATATATATATATATATATATATATATATATATATATATATATATATATATATATATATATATATATATATATATATATATATATATATATATATATATATATATATATATATATATATATATCCTTTTTTTGTTGTTTTGAAAATTGTGGTTGCATTGGGTGCAGGAACTTACACGGTGACAGTATATATATATATATATATATATATATATATATATATATATATCCTTTTTTTGTTGTTTTGAAAATTGTGGTAGCATTGGGTGCAGGAACTTACACGGTGACAGTTGGCGAGCACAAATATCTTTTGGAAGTTGTATTAATGGCTTCGAACGATATACATATATATATATATGTATATATATATATATATCCTTTTTTTGTTGTTTTGAAAATTGTGGTAGCATTGGGTGCAGGAACTTACACGGTGACAGTTGGCGAGCACAAATATCTTTTGGAAGTTGTATTAATGGCTTCGAACGATATACAACGTTGTATATCGTTCGAAGCCATTAATACAACTTCCAAAAGATATATATATATATATATATATATATATATATATATATATATATATATATATATATACATATATATATATATATGTATATATATATATATATATATATATATATATATATATATATATATATATATATATATATATATATATATATATATATATATATATCCTTTTTTTGTTGTTTTGAAAATTGTGGTAGAATTGGGTGCAGGAACTTACACGGTGACAGTTGGCGAGCACAAATATCTTTTGGAAGTTGTATTAATGGCTTCGAACGATATACAACGCCAACGACACTTGCTGCTGCTCCGTGTGCCCAGGTTCGCATTAAAGCCTCGTACTGACTTCATTCACAACGAAAATGCCTTCAAAATTATTTTCAAATCTGAAGGACTCTTTTTCTTTGTCAGAACACAAACAAAAGTCAAAACAACAAAGGCAATAGTATTGAAGCAGAGTCGATTCCGCCCATTTCGTGAGCATATTACATTTGCAATCAAAATTGTGCGAAATTTATCCTGATGCAGCGACACGTCGCTACTATTTTGCTCATAGAACTCGGTGTCATTTGTACGGAATGTATTCGCATTATCTTCGTCACCAATATTTTTATTGTGACAGTTTTTCTTGTGAAAAGTTGAAGTCAGTACTAGGCTTAACAACGAAAAATACCTATGAATAGAGTTGCCTTAGAAAAATTCTAGCTCGAGTTAGGAAAGAGTTATCATAATGAAATTTGGATTGGCGTAAAGTAGACGACTGAAACCAGTTACAACAATTTTTCCCGTCATGTTTTGGGGAAAATTCGCTTGTCAAAAGTCAGTAATTTTTTATATCCCAAAAAAACGAAAAAAATCCTTAAAATTCTAAGGAATGAGATTTCTGGAATTCGTTTTAATGTCTTGTTGTATTTGATAATTTCTATAAAAAAAATTAATTTAAGGCAATAATCCTACTTCTTTTTATTTCCTCATTAAATCGAGGAAATAAAAGATTTTTTTTCAAAAAATTTTAAAAATCAAAATATTTGAAAAAAATTGCTACGTCAATATAAATTCTCTAAATTATGAATATATTAGCATATGCCCGTTCGCTTCGCTGCCCCGATGGTACACCCAATATCAAGATGTAACTGTATCGCAATTTTAGTAGCTTGGGTCATATCCGTAAAGAAAGAACATGTTGAAATTTTAGTGCCTAAATGTGCGAATTAAAAAACAAAACCTCTAGTCGTCCGATAAATACTGTCAAGGTGTAACTGTATCGCAATTTTGAGACCTTTAGCTCAATCTGTAAATAAAGTTCCATTTTGTACGTTTTGGTGCCTAAATGTAAAAATTTCAACACAATTTTCTAGTCATCCGTTACATACTACCAATATGTACTTGTATCTCTAATGTCACAGATGTAGCGCAGTCTGTAAATGAAGTACCACTTTGTACGTTTTAGTACCAAAATTAATGAATATCTAAAAAATGTCCTAGTCGCTCGGTATATAGTGCCTAGATGTAACTATATTCCAAATTTCAGAGCTATAGCTCAATCCGTAAGAAGGCGCCATATTGTACGATTGGTGGATTGCAATGGAGAAAAAGTGCAACATAAGGACCATACAACAGGTTCAAAAAACATGTTGTCTTGGCATAGACGGAGCGATGAGGACCACGCCCACTAGTGCACTGGACACTATTCTAGATATCCGACCCTTTGACATACAGATTAAGAGAGGCAGCCACTGAGGCAATGAGACTTAAGGCAAAGGAAGAATGGATTGAGGGTGGGGGCAGCTCATACCATGGCGGTATAATCGTGGCGAGGAAGGAAGGGAGAAGAGGACTAAGCTATTACTGAAAGGAAGTAAAAAGGAGGTCAGTATAAATGTTGCTATCATAACGGAACACATAGGACTACGAACTTACTTATGCAAAATCGGTGCTGCAAGTGACAGCATGTGTGGGGCATTTAGGGACGATAGTGAGACGTTGAAGCATTTCCTATGTCATTGTCTTCCTTTCGCGGCTAAAGGACACCGGCATTTGCGTGGGGACACAATATCAGACATGAACCAACTTAGGGGTATCAGGGAATTCCTATCCTAAAATTTTCTTTTTCGAAGTTACTTTTTAGTTTTTAGAGTGCATAACAACCCGATTACTGGCCTAGATGTATGTCCATAGTGGCATGGGGGCGGATCAATATCCGCACCCTCTTTTCAACCTAACCTTGCCAATATGTATATATATATACTTACCGAATCGGGCTCCGCAGCGCCTTCTTTAACGCTCCTATACTTTTTATTTGAGCCCTATATTGCAATGATCGATATATAAGTCTTGTTTTAGAAGAGTTTTAATATCGGGACATTTCGCCCCGAATGTGGATACCCAAGCAAGTAAGCAAGTCCGACAATGATGACAAATAACCTTTTCTTAATATTTTTGCAAAAGCATGCATGGGTCTAGGATGATTGTTTATCGTTTTATTAAGTGCAAAATTACCTCATGGGAAGGTTTTCGTCAAAACCGCTTGGCAGTCAAGGTGTTAAGGCGGGAGCCAACAGGCTGATAAGGCAAAGGCATACTAAGTCCCGTACACAAGAAAGGGTACAAGATGATGACGATGATGAGACGTTGAAGCATTTCCTATGTCATTGTCTTCCTTTCGCGGCTAAAGGACACCGGCATTTGCGTGGGGACACAATACCAGACATGAACCAACTTAGGGGTAGCAGGGAATTCCTATCCTAAAATTTTCTTTTTCGAGGTTACTTTTTAGTTTTTAGAGCGCATAACAACCCGATTACTGGCTTAGATGTATGTCCATAGTGGCATGGGGGCGGATCAATATCCGCACCCTCTTTTCAACCTAACCTTGCCAATATGTATATATATATACTTACCGAATCGGGCTCCGCAGCGCCTTCTTTAACGCTCCTATACTTTTTATTTGAGCCCTATATTGCAATGGTCGATATATAAGTTTTGTTTTAGAAGAGTTTTAATATCGGGATATTTCGCCCCGAATGTGGATACCCAAGCAAGTCCGACAATGATGACAAATAACCTTTACTTAATATTTTTGCAAAAGCATGCATGGGTCTAGGATGATTGTTTATCGTTTTATTAAGTGCAAAATTACCTCATGGGAAGGTTTTCGTCAAAACCGCTTGGCAGTCAAGGTGTTAAGGCGGGAGCCAACAGGCTGATAAGGCAAAGGCATACTAAGTCCCGTACACAAGAAAGGGTACAAGATGGTATGTGCTAACTACAGGGTTAAACGTCTCCTCCCCATCGTATACAAGATACTATCGAGCGTATTGTGTGAAAGATTAAAATCTAAAGTCAACGAAATAATTGGGCCCTATTAGTGTGACTTTTGACCTACTGAATCCACCATGGACCAGATAGTTAGTTTGGTTTAGTATCCCTGCAAAACTGATACGACTTTGCAGGATGATGCTTGCTGATACACACTCTTCAGTTAAAAAAGAACCTCTCCGAACCGTTCAATACCAAACGAGGTTTCAAACAGACAATATCAGTCTTTGAAATTATCAAGAGGGAATCAATGAAAATGGGTGTGGCAGTGGATGATATAAACTTCCACAAAGCCCTGTAAACCCGATCAGATAAAGAAAATGGAAAAAGAGTGGAACTACAACTTTGAGGTAGTCAGAAACTTGCGAAAGAAATGACACCAGTTTTGCATTACAACAAAGGGTAATACTGGCTAACAGATGCTACTTTGGATTGAGCAAGCAGCTGGGGAGCAAAGCCACCTCCCGACAGACGAAAATTATGTTATACAAAACACTGATACTACACGTGCTGAATAACCTACAAGATCTTGAACATAGGTTCTTAGAAAGTGTTTGCAAACAATAATTGAGAACTCAGGCTTCCTTGATGTGAGGTGGATATAGTGAACTGAGGTTCACTTTTCAAAAATATTCCAGCTCAGGTGTACTTACATAGCCACTGGAGTAACAAAAGAAACACAGAGTTCATATTCACAGGGGAGTTTTATTTCTTAGGATCAGATGTTTAGTCGTTGACAGCTGCTAACAGAAAGAGGAGGAAACAGAACTCGTAACTCGCAGGCTACTTCAATATGTCAAACAGTGTTGCCACTCAGCATTACTAATACTGGTTTTTGTTTTCAATCAATTCCATTTTATCTTTTAATCCATTGAATTATAATATGCTACTCTATTACTTATTGACAGTTTCTACAATTAAGCAAAAGTCAAATTCTTTAAAATACTTGAAAGATTAAGTCTATTGGGGAATTCAACAAATTCATAAGATGTGACTGAGAGATCAAGTCCATTCAACATGCTCCCCGGCATGGCCGGAAAGGCCAATTATTCAGTTATCCAGAGCCTTGGTCACTCGGCTTAAGGTCCATCGGTGCTCGGATGATAAGTCTTCTTGCTCTCCTTCTCTCTTCAACAAATTGTTGTCTTGCTTCCAGTCGATTGGGGTCTTCATCTCGGCGTCTCTGACGATCATTAGCATGAGCATCGTTCCACCCTTCTCGGGACCGTTCCAACCCTTCTCGGCTGATTCGCACCATATGATAAAGAAGCTGGAGGGAATGGTGTTCATGTCTGAGATCTGGCGAGACAATTAAAACAATACCCATATTACGCACTGCCCGTCGACGAGCCCCTATGTCCATGTCGTGAAACTGACGGCAAAAGCGTAATGGGTGAAAATGGTCGCAAATTAAACATTTGTGGAGTTCGGGATTTCTGGGAGCTCTGGGAATATAAATAAATTGGCTGAAATATCGTTTTTTGTCACTTAATACTTATTATATTGTTTGGACTTCGAAGGGGAAACTATAGTGGAAAATATCAAACTTAGTCGAGAGACAGAGGTTTTGTGTGTCCCGGTTTGTGCTTCGGAAAATGAAGGACATATTTTAGTAATATATCTTGTGAAGGTACCGTTAGCGGTACGAATATCTACAACTCGAACAAGCCCATCACTCTTACGTCACTCTTGGCCTTTATCCGGCCAAGTCTTTATTCACATGGGGGTAATTGATCTTCCTTTTTACAACATGTTGTTAAGGTTGAAGGTTATCTTGAGTAGATTGCCATTTATTTAGGCGCTGTACTCGTTCTTCCAGCGTCGGGCAAACTCATGTTGTTGATAATGTCGTCTGAAACACTCTCCGGCGCGGCATCTAAAGGTGAACCTCGCAGAAAATGACCCGGAGTCAAGACCAAGACTTCAAGAGGGTCATCCGTTATTGGTGATAAAGGTCTGGAGGTTTGTACCGCTTCAATTATTACATGAAGCGTCGAGAATGAAAGACCATCCGTGAGCTGCGTGTTCCTCAACTATATCTTTGGGAATAGTGTCCAAATACTGATGGAACTCATATAGTAATTTTCTTTTTCCCCGACGAAATTCGGACATTATTTTCGTCGCAAGACCTCTTCGTCTAACAAAGCGGGTGAATACCGCCAAAAAAGATTTGGAGGAGAGATTTGAGCACAATTCCAAGTGAATTGCTTCGTGCTAAAACATATAAAGACGCTCATTGAGACTTTCTGATAAATAGCCTGTCTCAAATTGGAATTTTTAACAGAAAAGGGCGAAGTCTAAGCCGATAATGGAAAATGAAAGAGAAAATGAACTACGCTCCAAGGGAAGAACGGCCATTAACTGTGATTGAATATTTCGTTTATAAATAACTCACGTCTTGTAATGACGAATACATTTCCCAATCGAAGATCCAAACTAGAGACATAATACTCTTCACGAATTGTTCTCATCATAAGATTATTCTCCGCATGCAGCAAAACGATTTGAAGATAGGATACATACAGTCTGAAATAATCAGAGTCAACCGGAAGAATGATAAGGTGGCGTTCGCTAAACGAGAGGTTGGAATTAGCTTTTCTTCCGTTTACGCGAATTATACCCTTATTATCAATATAGAGATTAAGAGGATATAGGGAGCTCTTCCGATGAACTTTCTGTGACTCATTCAACATTTTGTATTCACGAGAGCAGTGATTCTGCTGTGTTATTTGAACTAGACGTGTCTTCACATCTGTGAATTCCTTGCATGAGAACATCTCTGAATTCCTCGAACTAGACGGGTCTTCACATCTCTTAATTCCTTGCAAGAGAACTCAACAGATGCGAAACGTTCTCCTGTTCTGCATATCTAGAAGAACCGTAAAACATATGCGATTATTCTAATAGCTTTGTCATAACGGGGAAAGCTTTTCAATAGATCCTCGGCATCATCAACAATGTGAAAGCAGTCATACTTTCTCGCATCCGGTGAATTTTCTACAGGAATAGGCAATTTCCTCTTCCAGGTCCATGCCACCAAAGGCAATTATCCCTGAGATCTGGCGGTGAGTAACCACGAGATCCTAGATCGGCAGGATTTTCATTTTTCCTAGCCAACCTAACGTTATGGATGAGTCGCACCAAAGAAAAAGTTCAAAATTTGGAAGAGGGAGATCATTGATAACATGTTTGATTAATTGGAAAAGCAACACCGCGCCACAAAGTTCTAAGCGGGGTAAACTTAGGGGACCAATTGGGACTACTTTCGTTTTGGACATCAAGAGATGGATCTGAACGGAATCGCCAGAATCTATTCGTATGTAGACTACAGCGCAATATGCCTTCTCGGAGGCGTGACAGAATCAATGAAGTTGAGTTTTATGCAATGGAGCAAAAATTACCCAGAGAGGAATTTTGATCTGAGAAGTATAATGTAGGGATTCTACTAACTGATTCCATTTCAGTCTAACCACAACTGTTGCAATAGTATTTTTGCCTGGATGATAATGGGGGATATCCACCGTTGGATCAAATTACTTAGCGACCACAGACAAAATCTCTCGCTTTGTAATCGAGAGTGAATGTTCGGGAGGGTCGATTTTATACGAGAGTGACTGTTCGGAAAGGTCGATTTTGTACAAGAACCCATCCTCAAGAGCGTTCCACTGTACACCCAACATCCAACTTCGAGCAATTTGAAGTAATCATCCTGAGGTGAAAACCCGCCGAGCCTAACAACTCAATTAGTTGTCTCAATGATTCGATAGCCGCATTGGGGTCGTGGGCTCGAGAGAGCACATCGTCAATGTACATCTCCTTTCTAACAATCTGAGTGACCTAGGATAGGACTCCTCCAAGTCTTGAGCATCGAGGGAATCTGTGAAAAGGGAAATCGAGCAAACATGATTAGAATTTGCCACAAATAGACCGCTAACGCCGCGGATTTCGAAGTTCTTATTTTCCGTGGGAAGTAAAATTCATTCCTGAAGCCTCCGAGAGATGAATGGCCTTACAGAACCTTGATCTAAAAGCGCCCGAGACTTAAAGGTATCACTTCGATGCTTCGTGGTAGCGATTGCGATTATTGGGAGAAGAAAAGTGTTCATATGTTTGCACCACAGGAGACGTGCCAGCATCGTGAGAGACCTGTGAAATAAGCGTTTCAATGGGACCGGTGTCAGTCGAAGCCGTTGTAAAGTTGGAACCTGATGGCTGAACATCAGCCTCCCCCGTTTTCGTGTCAGATTGCTATTTGCGTTTGGAAAAGATAAAAAACTCAAATTCGGTGTCCTGGGTGCTGCCAGCCAGACGAGTAGGCAAAAGTGCAAAAGGATTGGGAAATAAAGTTGCACGTTATAAAAAAACTATCCTTAGCAAATCACCTGAATCGTAGTATGTAGGGAGCCTACTATCACTCCAATAATGTTCTGCATTGAGCAGATGAAAACGATTCAGATCCGGAGGATATGATCTCCAATCTGGAAAATATCACGATGTTATAACCCTGATATGTCTAAGTCAGAAGTTCGTAGAAAGCGCAATTCCAACACTAGCCTGTCGGAAATCAATTGTGGACAGAAAAGTTTTTCAAAAAAAAAAAAAAAAAACAAAAATCATTTGAATCGGTAGTACGGTCCAAATAATTTAATGAATGAAGATTATTTCATGCATATATTGACCGTGACTGCGCCTCAAATGGTCCATCCGCTTAGTCCAATTTTGGCATACTCTTTCCGACCGGTATCTCACGAATAAATGCTTCAATTTTGTCTTTGAATGCGTCAATTGAAGCGGACTTCTCTGTATAGACATGAGCTTTAACATATCCCCACAAAAAAATAGTCTCAAAGCGTTAAATCACACGATCAAAGGCGTTAAATCACACGGTCCCGAACGGGAAATTAAATGTTCACCGAACTCGACCCTCAATAAGATAATTGTTATGCGTACTGTGTGACATGTGGCACTGTCTTGTTGAAACCACATGTCATTCAAGTCAAGCTCTTGCATTTTGGGCAAACAAAGTTGGATATCATCTCACGATAGCGCTCACCATTCACAGTTGCGTAACGATTCGCATCATATTTGAAGAAGTACGCATTGGTAGCTCTTGCAATGCTTCTGGCCGATCTTCACTTCAAAATCGACAATTCTCCTAATTAACGTACCTAATGGAAGAAGCGCGCGATGAACTTTTTTAACAGAGCACGCATTTTGTTAATAAGATTCAATAATTTCGCTAAAACGGGTTTCGCTAATTGAAATGTAATCTATAGTCAGCCAATAGATCATACTTCAAATTGTCTCACCAGTGATGACATATATAAGGCGGTACTTGGCGCCTGGACCTGGCGGTATACGTATTTCACATTGATGGCTTCAAATTCGTAGCATAGCTTACGGCGCCTGACCAAAAAATGTGACATCAATTGCGGCTCATATCGACCACCGTGTGGGTATATGTAGAAAGAAAATGCATAGAATAAAAAATGAGACTTACATCATTCCCTTTGTGAGTTACCCGGTCTCGTGAGGTGAAATTCTCAGAAAAGAAGTAGTTGCTGTCGTTGGGGAACCAAATTAGACGAGGGATTGTGGAGTTGGTCGTGTTCACGATCTCTGCTGGGGACTAGTCGATGTCGCTGGTTGATGAGTTATTTCTTGTAGGTAATGATGCGGGAAAATCATGCGCTGCAAATCGGTTGATATGGTTGCTTCTCGTCACATCGATTTTGAGACACAATAGCTCTGGTGTCAACTTGACGGTGAACAGTAGTAGCTAAAGTGATTCGAGTTCGTTTACGATCTCTGCTAGGCAATAGTAGATGTCGCTGGTGGACGAGTTATGCCTTGTACAATAGATAAAGATGTGCCGGACTTTGTGATGAAAGTAGGCTTAAATCTTGGGGTGGTGGCTTCTCACCGCAGACACGTTTATGATGGCACTAGTGGACGATAGCGTCAGCTTCGCTATGAGTGGCAGATGTGCTGTAAGATTGATTCAAAGTAGTGAAACACTGGTGGTGGTGGTTTCATGCAAGGGAATGACTATGGCACAAATCGATGTCGCTGGTGGATAATTTATTTCTGGAAGCTAATGATGCGGCACACCATGTTATTAAATTGGTTGAGATGGTGGCTTCTCGCCAAAGGCACGTACCCAAATTATTACTCCTAATTAACGTACCCAATGGAAGAAGCGCGCAATGAACTTTTTTAACAGAGCACGCATTTTGATAATAAGATTCAATAATTTCGCTAAAGCGGGTTTCGCTAATTGAAATGTAATCTATAGTCAGCCAAAAGATCATATTTCAAATTGTCTCACCAGTGGTGACATATATATAAGGCGGTACTTGGCGCCTGGACCTGGCGGTATACGTATTTCACAGTGAAGGCTTCAAATTCGTAGCATAGCTTACGGCGCCTGACCAAAAAATGTGACATCAATTGTGGCTCATATCGACCACCGTGTGGGTATATGTAGAAAAAAAATGCATAGAATAAAAAATGAGACTTACATCATTCCCTTCGGTTGAGTTACCCGGTCTCGTGAGGTGAAATTCTCAGAAAAGAAATAGTTGCCGTGGTAGGGGAATGATGACACAATAGCTCTCAATAGCTAAAGTGATTCGAGTTGGTTTACGATATCTGCTAGGCACTAATAGATGTAGATAAAATAGTGGCAGACTATGCAATGACAACAGGTTTACCTGTCGAGATGGTGACTTCTCTCCACAGACGCGTTTGTGGACGCAGGTGTCAGCTTCACGGTAAATGGGGCTCCATATGAGGGAATGTTGGCAGAAGCTTTGGTTGTCGCTAGCTTCAGACTGTTATTGGATTGCTGAGGTGTTCATTAGTTGAAGCAGACGGTAGATGACGGTTTTGGTTAAAATTTAATTTCAGCCTCAGAGATAAAACACGCCCCTGAATATGAATACACGGCTATTGGCGGGAATCCACAGAACCGTCTTTTAGTTAAGGAATGGTGAATAGAACGTACACAACGCTCTTAGTAGAGGGAGCTGCCTACCAATACTGTGGGGTTTGTGTGGCCCGAGGATAACGTTGCGTTGATGGCTTCTGTCCAAAGGCAAGTTTATTTCAAAAGTTTTTTTAGTTCTGTTGACATCAACTTTTTCTGCAGTCAGAGTACCTGGAATATAATAAATTAAAAACACTTTTGTAGGATGGAATTTCTTCTTTGTCGCTACTCCTATTTGGTTCTTCGGTCTTAAAACCTCGGGTTAGTGTTGAATTTTCGTGTTCGAGTAGGCTGAAAACGTTGAGACGCCTATTAAGAACGTACTTATCAGAGCACTCCCGTTGTTGATTGGTGGATGGTACTGAAAGGCATCGAATATCTGTTGGCGTTGAGGTGTGGGAAGGACAAAATTAACCTCCGTATACGGATATTTATGAATACGTTCTCTTCGTCATAACCTAAAATTGGCAAATTTTAATAGGGGACATAACAATCATACTAAAAGTAAAAAAGGGTTTTTCGCTAGTTTTCTCGTACAATAAATTTCGCGGCTACGCTTACACACTCTCCCACTTCTGTAAGTATCATTGAATCAATTTGCATTTTTTCTTCGCCTGCTTTTTTTCTGCTTGCAATTATGCAGTTGCAAATATTTAAAGCAATAAAATATTACTATAACATACATGAGCAAAACACAATAACAAGTATTATTTGAAGTATTGTACAACAAGTTTTACAACTCATATTTACAGTACAACCTATAATGTGTAATTTAAAATATTAAAGGTCATTTCCTATAAATTGCGCTTAAGGCAAACTAACTGCAACGTATAAATAAAGACAAAGATATGTAAATATTAATTAAACCTAATTAAATGCATTTTACAATATATTATATATTTACTTAAATGAAATTAAAAAAAAAAAAATTAGTACAATCTGAAAAATAAATTGAACTAATAAAAAATTGAAAAAAATTAAAAAAGTAATTGAAAAAAAGTAATTTGCAAGGTCATTTAATATTTTTTACATTAGTTCAGCAACGTGAAGAAGTTTTGATGCTTAAACTTAGGATAGGTTAGGTTGAAAAGAGGGTGCAAATATTGGGTTGCCCAAAAAGTAATTGCGGATTTTTTAAAAGAAAGTAAATGCATTTTTAATAAAACTTAGAATGAACTTAAATCAAATATACTTTTTTACACTTTATTTCTAAAGCAAGCTCAAAGTAACAGCTGATAACTGACAGAAGAAAGAATGCAATTACAGAGTCACAAGCTGTGAAAAAATTTATCAACGGAGACTATATGAAAAATCCGCTATTACTTTTTGGGCAACCCAATATTAGGCCGCCCCATGCCACTATGGACATAACCCTAAGCCAGTAATCGGCTTGTTGTGCGCTCTAAAAACTATAAAGTAACCTCTAAAAAGAAAATTTTATGTTTGGAATTCCGTAATACTTACAAAATCCTTTATTGTTTTCAATACCACTCCCCTATGTTGGTTCATGTCTGGTATTGTGTCTCCACCTTAGTGTCGGTATCTGTGGGACGCGAAAGCCGGGCAATGACATCTTTCCCGAATGTCCTACACATGCTACCACTTGCCGCACCGATTTTACATAAGTGAGCTCGTAGTCCTATGTGCCCCGTTATGATACCAATAGCTATACTCCTCCTTCTTTCTTCCTTTCAGTAATAGCCTCGTCTTCTCACGATCTGGATCCCCCATAGGAATTTCGCCGTCCTACCGACCGTTTCTCTGTTCCACAATGTTTCATGCGCATTCGTCTCCCACTCCCTTAACTCGGACTGCGTCGTCCCGAAAGGCTTCGGGTTAACCAAGTTTATTGACGGCAGTCCTCTGGCCTTCACCGCCAAATCGTCTGCCCTTTCATTTCCCCTTACTCCGTTATGGCCCGGCACCCAAATGATGCGGATTTTTCCTTCCTCAGAGAAGGCGTTCATCTCCTTCTCCTTGTTATTGCCCTTATGGTAATTTTACTGTCGGTAAAGATGTTCACACTCGACGTCCTCGCGTAAGCACCACACCACTTCACCCATTCCGTGATCGCCCAGATCTCTGCCTGCAGGATCGTATTATGGTCAGGCAGCCTAAAACAGATGTCAGTCCCTGGGTTCTAAATGAAAACCCCCAGGTCCACTGTGTCCTCTAGCTTTGATCCATCCATGTAACATGATCTTCCAGATGGCAATACTAGGATTCCGTCAATCCAAGACTGTGCCGATGACAGCAGTGCCTCGCACTCGACTTCAAGGTTCATCTCAGGTATCCGATCGGGAACCTCTTCCCTTCCTTCCATGTTTCCTATCGTCGCCTCGATTACACCGCGATGGTATGAGCTGCTCCCATCATCAATGCATTCTCCCATCGCATTAAGTCTCATAGCCGCAGTGGCTACCTCACTTTTAATCTGTATGTCAATGGGTAGGATATCTAGAATAGTCTCCAGTGCCCTAGTGGGCGTGGTCCTCATGGTTCCGCCTATGCCAAAACAACATGTTCTCCGAACCTGGCCCTTATGTTGCACTTTTCTCCATAGCAGTCCACCAAACTACTGAGTAAGTAAGTAAGTAAGTAAGTAAGTAAGTATTGGTCTAATCACGCTCCTGTTGAGCTAGTGGACTATCCTAGGATTTAGGCCCCATTTCGAGCCTACGGCCCGTCTACATAGTGCCCAACATCTGTGAGCCTTCTCAGTACGCCCTGAATGTGACACTTCCAATTCAGTTTCCTGTCCAAGATCACACCAAAGTATTTGACTTTATCAGATATCGAAAAAGTCTTATTGAAGAAACGTGGGGCGTTAAATTGGCCGACCTTCGTCATCCTCGTGAACAGGCATATTTCAGTCTTCTCTGCGTTAACATTGAGACCTCTGGGTCCAGCCCAGTCATATGCCATATGTAAGACCCTTTCGGCCCCTCTGCATAGCTCGTTCGGATCCTTACCTCTTAGAAGTATTATAACATCGATTGCGAAGCAAACGGGTTCAAATCCCTCCTCAGTTAGCATCCGTAATAGGTCATTTATGGTGGTCACCCATAAGAGTGGCGATAAAATGCCCCACTGTGGCGTACCCTGTGCCACTTTCTCCCTTATATTTATGGCATGGGACACACAATTTATCGACCTGTTCCTTAGCATATGGTTTATCCAGTCTCTAAGGACCGGGCCCACCCGGTAATGGTCTAAGGATTGGATCAGAGTGTCAGTCCGCACATTGTTAAAAGCCCCTTCGATGTCAATTCATACCGCCAATGTGTACGTTTTGGCATCGAAGGATTCTTCTTTCCTTGACATAGGCATGCTATTTCTATTTGAGAAGTTTGCTGGATGTCCTACTCTTTATCATGGTGTCCACAATACCTTACATTGTTTTTGAGTAGAAAGGACGTAAGGCTTATGGGTCTGTAAGCCTTTGGTGTCGCATAACTTGCTTTACCGGGCATGGGTATAAACACCGCCTCCTGCCAGGTTTTCGGAGTATATGCAATTCCTAGGCACGATGTTAAAATTTTGGCCAGGCGAGGCGCAAGATAGTCTGCCTCTTTCTGTAGTAACGCCGGAAATATTCCATCAGGTCCGGGTGACTTAAATGGTTTGAAACTCCTCAAGGATTTCTTCACCATAAATTCTGTTATTACATATAAACTTTCGATCAACGTTGTATTCCATGATTCCGGTGTCTCCGTGAGTCCCATCAAATGCTATGGAAAATGGATTTTCATCAAAAGCCTTAACATGTCCTCCGTTGTCTCTGCTCTCACTCCCATGTCGTCTACTAAAGTTTCAGTTTGGACATGGGTTTTTGAGAGAAACTTTTTTTTCTTAGCGGCGTCATTACCGCTATCGACCTGTTTGCAGAAAAGCTTCTAGGAGGAACGTTTTGCCGCTCTGGCAATATTATTGTATTCCTTGGGCCGTGTGTAATACACATCCCAATAAACTTCAGCCTTTTTACGACGTGCTCTGTTAAAAAGTCTGCGGATCTCTTTCCTTATCGGATCTCCTCGGTCATCCAGGCTTTTTCTTGGGCTGATTTCCTTTCCCGAAGAGGACAACTGTCTTCGGAGAACCCCACCAGTGCAGTCGTAATCCTGTTGACATTTTCGTCAATGTCTTCTATACTTTGACAATCTAAATTATCTTGCCCAAATCTCCTTCTGAGTAGCCTTCCGAATTTTGTCCATGTGGTTTTCAACTTATTCCGGAAGTTTATCGGATTCGGTGTTGACAGTGCTATTCCAAACCCTATTGTAGCGATGGTCAGAGAAAGAGTGTTTCATGGAGACCATCCAATCCTGAACCTCATCGATTAGATTTTCCGAACATATCGTCACATCTTATACCTCCTCCCTAATCCTATTAACTAAATTAGCGGTATCATCAATATTAAGTGTTATTAGGTCGTTAGTATTCAAGAACTCTGCAAGGGCTTGGCCCCGCTGTTGGTACTGCCAAAACTAATAAGCCACAACTTATACCTAAAAGTTGTGGCATTTGGAATATTTCTCAAGTATATTGGGAGTTCCTGAGATGAATTACGTTGACCAAATTTTGTATGTGAGACTAGGTAGCGACTTCTGAACTGTATCATGCAGTTTGTTCTCAAGGAACGTGCAAATATCTATCTATCAGAGAGATATTCAGGTTTACGTGTAAACATTATCTTATGTAAGGTAACCAAACTACGCAGATTCAATATCCTTGCAAAAGCCAGCTTGTAAAATTGATAACGCTGCTGGAACGTTTTACGTTGTACACAAATCTGACATTGTCGTTTGCAAGTACTTTTAATTTATTCTTTTGGGCATTATCACAGTTAGCATATAATTCACTGCAGTACAATATTTTTGGCATGAGGTAAGATTTGGTAATAATGTATCTATCTGCCTGTGGTATAAATCAGGGAAGCGTAGTCTAGCACTGTCGTATTAAGCCGGAGCCGGAGTCGGGTCGTATTAAGCCGGAGTCGGAAGCGGTTCGGAGTGGGGGCAAGCGTGCTCAACTCCGAGCAAAGTTCGACTCCTACTCAATAGTCCGACTTCGACTGCGGCCTCAAAAACTCGACTCCGCAGCCCTGGTAAAAAGTATTGTATATGCCATAGACTACTCAACATACCGTAAACTTGACCTACAACGCTATTAACATGTTTATTCCAAGACAAAAATTTGTCAAATATAACACCTAAATTCCTGCCGGAGTTCAACTATTCAACATCTGTGTCATTCAAAATAAGGCTTGGAGAGATGAAGTATCCAGGTTATTTCTTGATATAACTATGCATTTTGTTTTGGATGGGTTGAGTGCTAAGCCATTCTTAGAAGCCCAGCTGTAAATTGCCGCCAGACTGACATTAATTTGATCTACATAACTAAAAACGTTATCGCCACTGCATGAATAACAGACTTGCACGCCATCGGCATTCATATGCACATTAGGAGGATTTCTTATATTCATAATGTTATTTATGTATAAAATAAACAAAAGCGGATCTAGAATAGATTTATTCCGGTGTAAGAAATCTGACCGATTCCGCGCGGTAAGAGTCAATCAATGGCACTGCTGATTCTCCAAAATTAAAGAATCGTCTGAGCTTAAAAATTAACATCTTGTGATCGACCGATTCAAATGCCTTCGAATGAAGGACTAATATCGTCGAGACCAGTAGCAGCAGACTTGAGTCTGGAAAAAGTTTGAAAAACATTACATTGATAAGCACTATGGAAACTGAAAGATATATTAGGGCCTACTTGACTAGAAACCATCTCGCTGTAGCTTTCATCTAATTTAGCAAAAGGTGTTTCAATATTCAAAAAAGTCTCGTTCAGTCTATTCAACTCATCAGCTCGGAAAGGATTTGAATGATCAACTTTGGCGGCTTTGAACCCCATTTTCTTAATTTCACACCACATCTGTCAAGTTGTTATGGCTAATCTGTATTTGTCAGCAAAGAATGTAGCCTTTGCTGCGTTTATTGCCTTGACAACTTTTCGCCCACATTACTTATATTGTTCACGAAGCCCGCTTGTCTTGAATATCTTCCATCTACAATATGACCGATCTCTTACCAAAATTAATCATCTTATGGTCTCATTGAACCATGTGATATCGTCTTAGTTAAATGTAACCTTCTCATCAATATCAATCAAAAAATATATATTGTTCCACTAAACGGAAGCTCACTCAGTAATTCATAAGATTTAATATTTTTGTAATCTCTATATGAAATAGTCTTATCCGAAATGTGTTATGAAAAATTATACGATAAAAAAATAAGGCCATGGTTTGAGAAATTACTTGCCGAGAGTTGTCATAAAGAAGCACATCTTCACGTAAGAGAATAAAAAGAAGTCATTCGGTGCCAAGTCAGGACTATACGGCGAATGATTGAGGATTGGAGCAGCTCATACCATCGCGGTATAATCGAGGCTTCGATAGGAAACCTGGAAGGAAGGGAAGAGGTTTCCGATTAGTTACCTGAGACGACACTTGAGGTCGAGTGCGGCACTGTCTTGGACTTGCGGAACCCTAGTATTGCCACCTGGAAGATCATATTACACGGATGGATCAATGTTAGGGGACAGAGTGGGTCTGGCGGTCCAAATTGAGAACCCAGGGACTGAGATCTGTTTTAGACTGCCTGACTATAATATGGGCCTGTAGGCGGAGATCCAGGCGATCACGGAATGAGTGAGGTGGTGTGGTACTAACATGAGGACGTCGAGTGTGAACATATTTACGGACAGTAAACAGGCCAGGACGGTGTAAGGTCACGAACAGTCTTGCTGTGTAAGAAGGAGATTAACGCCTTCTCTAAGGATGGCACAATCCCCATCGTTTGGATGCCGGGCCATAACGGAGTATGGGGGAATGAACCGGATCGTAAAGAGGACAAGGCTTTTACTGAAAGGAACTAAGAAAGAGGTTAGTATAACTTTTGTTGTCATAACGGGACACATAGCATTACGAGGTCACTTATGCCAAATCGCTACGGCAAGTGATAGCATGTGTAGGGCATGTAGGGAAAATGATGAGACGTTGGAGCATTTCCTTTTTCATTGCCCGTCTTTCGTTGCTAAAAGACACCGGACTTAGGTGCGGACACGATACCAGACATGAACCAACTTAGGGGAGTGGAATGGAAAACAACTAAGGATTTTTTAAGTAGCACGGAATTCCTAGCTTAAAAATTTCTTTTTCGATGTTACTTTTTAGTTTTTACATCGCACAGCTTAGGTGTATGTCCATAGTGGCATGGGGCGGATTAAAATCTGCACCCTCTTTGCACCCTCAGCTAACCCAATTATTTAACCTTGTCAGATATCAAAATTGTTCTTTTGAGGAAACGTGGTGCGTCGATTTGGTGCACCTTCGCCTTCCTCGTTAACAGGCAGATTTCAGTTTTCTCCGGGTTAACATTGAGACTCCTTAGTCTAGCCCAGTCGTGTGCCATCTGGGAGACCCTTTCGGTCCTTCTGCATAGCTGGTTTGGATCCTTACTCCTTAGAATTATTATAAAAATAAGAAAACATTTTATAATTATTATATTCTACAAAGACAAATTTTTGAAAACACTTTATATTTATTATATTCTACAAAGACAAATTTTTGCTCAGGCCAGGGTTGCTTTAAAATTATTTTTCTAAATTACAAAATTGTAATGAAATTCTTACTAAGAACAATTTTTTTTTAAGATAAAATTTCAGCGTTACATTCTCTAAGGACAAAACATAGCCCGGTCCGGAACCTCTCGAAATTATTTTTAAAATACAAAATCTCATTACAATTTTTTCTAAAGACAACATTTTTATAAAAAATTTTCTAAAGATTAAATTTCAATAAAATTTTTTTTAAGTTGAATGATTTTTTTTTCTAAAGACTTAATTTCAGTAAAAAAATATCTGAAGACAAACTATTGCCCAGTCTTGGGACTAAATTAAATTTTGGGAATACATTTTTTTTTGCCAAAATGTCAATAAAGTTTTTTGTGCCTCCTAAATGCATTTTGCCTACACTTTTTTAAAGTCTTTTCATATGCTTTTCTGTCCCAAACAGAAACAAAATGAATTTTGTTCTATATGAAGATAAAACTTCAAAGACATTTTTTCTAAAAATGAAATTTCAATGAAATATTGCCTCAAGATAAAATGTTGCTCAGGCCTGGGTCTCCCCGAAAATATTGTTTCTAGAAGAAAGAATTCAATCAATTTCAATTAAATCTTTTCAAAACGACAGCATTTCCCAAAAATGTTTTCAAGAGAAATTTCAATGAATATTTTTTAAGACAACATTTTAACCCATTACGCCAGACCCTCTATTCCCTTGTCCGATTTTGATGAAATTTCGTATCTTCATAATTTAGAGCATTCATATAATGTATTAATTTATTTTTTTAATTTTTAACAAAATTTTGTTAGAAAAAGTTTAGGAATGAATTTGTGAAAATTTTTGAACAAAAAATCTTTTTATTTCCTAATCTACTATGTATCTACAACAAAAAATAAACATTTTCTTAATATTTTAAGAAGAAAGATAGATCAATTGACTTTGGCATAAAATTGCACATGCTGTCGAAAATAGTAGGCTTATCGCCATAAATTTTTTTATAAAGAAACCAACTAGTGCAGCAATGTACTTATAAGGTTTTCACAAATCTCACTCCTAAGAATTTTGAGAACATTTTTGTTTGATTTTTGTGGATATAAAAAATTGCGGACTTACGACAAGCCAATTTCCCTCAAAACAAGACCTTATATGATCGGGAAAATAGTTTTTACCTAGTTTCAGTCGTTCACTTTACGCCAATCTAAATTTCATAAGGATACTTCTTTCCTAACTTGAGCTAAAATTTTAAATTTCCTTACCTTTAAATACCTTTCAAAGAAATATTTTGTTTATTAATCGAAAAACTTTTCCAAAGAATAATTAGTATAATTTAAATACATTTTGTGTTTTCTTAGAATTCTTTTATACACAACACAGTATTTAAGGCAATTGATACGGAGCTCAGAATGATTTAGGATCGAAATGTACCAGTCAATAGTACGCAGCGTTGATTCTAGCAGAATTTTTTTTGTTCTTTCAAAAAATTTCAAAATTTATTTTCTGGTTTTTGATTTTCTTTTAAGAGATTTTGCAAAAATTCCAAACACCCTAAAGGTGGGTATTAAGTTCGTGCTTCACAGTGAAATGCTCATGTTTTTGAAAAACTACACAAATATCACGGATAACATAATGATTTTATTAAAAGTTTATCATTGAGAATGCCCTAATGAACCAAATGTTTTGTCTACAAAAAGTAATCGTAAAAAAAAAAATTAATTTTCACTGTGAAAAATTAACTTAATAAAAACCTTTAGTAAGGAAATGTGTAAAAACGACATTTAACAGCAGACTATTACCTATGAGAGCATGTTCTATATTATATTTACGTTTGCCGCTGGGACATTTGACATCAATTAATGCGCAAAGTAAGAAAAAATTTTACAATTGCAATAACATAGAAATCTCTTCGTATTCCTGATTTTTATACCCTCCACCATAAGATGGGGGGTATACTAATTTCGTCATTCTGATTGTAACTACTCGAAATATTCGCCTGAGACCCCATAAAGTATATATATTCTTGATCGTCGTGAAATTTTATGTCGATCTAGCCATGTCCGTCCGTCCGTCCGTCTGTCTGTCGAAAGCACGCTAACTTCCGAAGGAGTAAAGCTAGCCGCTTGATATTTTGCACAAATACTTCTTATTAGTGTAGGTCGGTTGGTATTGTAAATGGGCCATATCGGTCCATGTTTTGATATAGCTGCCATATAAACCGATCTTGGGTCTTGACTTCTTGAGCCTCTAGAGTGCGCATTTCTTATCCGATTGGGATGAAATTTTGCACGACGTGTTTTGTTATGATATCCAACAACTGTGCCAAGTATGGTTCAAATCGGTTTATAAACAGATATAGCTGCCATATAAACCGATCTTGGGTCTTGACTTCTTGAGCCTGTAGAGTGCGCAATTCTTATCCGATTGGAATGAAATTTCGCACGACGTGTTTTGTTGTGATATCCAACAACTGTGCCAAGTATGGTTCAAATCGGTCCATAACCTTATATAGGTGTCATATAAACCGATCTTGGGTCTTGACTTCTTGAGCCTCTAGAGGGCGCAATTCCTATCCGATTTGAATGAATTTTGGCACGTAGTATTTTGTTATGATATCCAACAACTGTGCCAAGTATGGTTCAAATCGGTCCATAACCTGATATAGCTGTCATATAAACAAATGTGGGGACTTGACTTCTTGAGCTTCTTGAGGGCGCAGTTCCTATCCGATTTGGCTGAAATTTAGCAAGACGTTTTTTATTGTTACTTTCAACAACTATGTTAAATAAAGTACAAGTCGGTTCATAACCTGATATAGGTGCCATATAAACCGATCTGGGATCTTGACTTCTTGAGCCTCTAGAGGTCGCAATTATTATCCGATTTGCCTGAAATTTTGTACGACGGATTCTTTCATGACCATCAACATACGTGTTTATTATGGTCTGAATCGGTCCATAGCCCGATGCATCTCCCATATAAATCGATCTCCCTATTTTACTTCGTGAGCCCCAATGGGCGCAATTCTTATTCGAATTGGCTGACATTTTACACAGGTCTCCAACATATAATTTAATTGTGGTCCAAACCGGACCATATCTTGATATCGCTCTAATAGCAGAGCAAATCTTTTCTTATATCCTGTTTTGCCTAAGAAGAGATGCCGGGAAAAGAACTCGACAAATGCGATCCATGGTGGAGGGTATATAAGATTCGGCCCGGCCGAACTTAGCACGCTTTTACTTGTTAGTTCTACCCACTTTTTATATTGTATCTCTATTTATTGGAAAATAGAACATTTTAATAAAGGAAAATGAAGGAGAATTTCGCGACATCGTCATATTTAAGGTTAGGTTAGATTAGGTTCAAGTGGCAGTCTGTCGTCCGACTCAGTTAAACGTTTTTGTCCATTATGATACCACAGAAACAGAAGAAGGAAGATGCCTTTTAGTTCCTACCGTCGCTTTTCAAAGCCCAATAACTTGCGAATGTTCACATTCGCTAAATCAGACGGGTTCTCAAAGAAATAAGAACGTAAAGTGGAACTATTTCTGACTGCTAGTGCGGGATACACACACAGAAAGTGTTCTATAGTCTGTTCTAATTCGATGTCCCCACAGCTTCTGCAAAAGTAGTTGCTGGCAACCTTCAGTCTGTCAGCATGTTTTCCGATTAGACAGTGACTTGTCATGACGGACATAATGATTGAGACGTCTGTTCTAGCCAATGACAGCAAAGCAGTAGACCTATTCAAGTCTAGATTAGGCTACATAGTTTTGGAATGCTCACAGAACAGGTGAATTTTGAACTATTCAGAAATCTCCTTGAGAGATTTGCAGTTTTTGTGTTCAACAATACGTTCTCCAGAGATTTATCTTCTTTGTCTGCGAAGATATTTATGCCAATCGTCTTAATGACATTATATCTTAGCCATTCCACAACTTCCTTAATTGCAATGATCTCTTCTTGATACACAATGCAGTGGTCGGGTAACATTTTCGATATGACCAGTTCTAGATCTTTAGAGTACACCCCAAAGCCCACCTTGTCGTTTAGTGTGGAACCATCCGTATAGATGTCTATGTAACTTCTGTTACCAATTGGTTCTATCACGAATAGTGGTACAGTAATTTTTATCAAAAAGCGGCTCAGTTTGGGTGTAATCCACGCTGCCTGGAACATCGGATATTGTATCGAGGATAACACAGTGTTCGAAGCCGCCACATGACCAATGAGAGAGCTCCTTTAACCTCACGGCAGTGGTCGCTGCAATTTGTCTAGCCACAATGTTCAGAGGCATAAGATGTAGCGTTCTCAGTGCGGCTGTGATGCACAAACAAGCCATCCTTTGGATCCGGTTAAGTATTGAGCAGTAGGTGGACTTTTGAAGCGCCTACCACCAGACCACAATACCATATACCATTATTGGTCGGACAACTGCAGTATATACCCAATGCATGACACGAGGTCTAAACTCCCAACTTTTCCCAATGGCTCTCTTGCAGGTGTATAGGGCAAGAGTGGCCTTTCTTGCCCTTTCCAAAATATTGGATTTGAAGTTCAATTTCCTGTCCAGCAAAACACCCAGGTATTTTGCGCTTTCTGTAAATGGAACATTCTCTCCTCCCAAGGAGACAGGTTCCACTGTAGGCAACTTGTTTCTTCTGCTGAAAAGAACTACTTCTGTCTTGCATGGATTTATCCCCAGACCACTTTCGGTAGCCCACTTTGCTGTTGCTCGTAGAGCTTCCCGAAGTTTATCTCTTATAGTGCTGGGAAACTTTCCCCTAACCGCAATTGCCACGTCATCACCATACACGACCACTTTTACAACTTTTTCTTCCAGAGACAATAATATATTTTTAATGGCTATATTCCAAAGTAGCGGAGACAGTACACCTCCCTGAGGTATTCCTCTGTTGACCCATCTTTTTAGATCCAAACATCCCAAACCTGCTGTAATGCATCTTTTAGTAAGTAAGTTTTTAATTAACTTTCTTACGGTAGAGTTGATGCCTAGAAACTCCAACTCCTATATGATTGACGTCGGTTTTACACTATTGAAAGCACCTTCAATGTCAAGAAATGCTGCATAGTATATTCCATTACAGCGAGAGAATCCTCTGTGTAGCCGATTAAGTCGTGAATGGCTGTTTCAGTGGATTTGCCTTTACTATATGCATGCTGCTGCCGCGACGGGCGTTCTCCAAGGATCTTTGCTCTAAGATATGTTTCTATAAACCTCTCAAGAGTCTTCAGCATAACGGATGACAGACTTATAGGACGAAAATCTTTCCCCTTCGTGTGGTAAGCTTTTTCTGCTTTCGGAATGAAAATGACCTTCGTGTCCCTCCATCGCACAGGTATATATGGCATACTGATACAAGCAGAGTCTATCAGACACAGCTTGTAATTCAACCGGTGATACATCATCAGGGCCTGGCGACTTAAAGTAGCCGAAACTTCTTATCGCCCAAAGGATTTTCGGCTCAGACACAATTTTCCTAACAATAACCGACGAATACATACCAGTGATAACCTCTTCTGGCTCCACGTTTTCCGTTGGAGAATTTCCCGGGAAATGTGTATCAACGAGTAGTTCTAGTGCTTCCTTACTAGACATTGTCCACACATTCTCCGACTTTTGAATAGACCCCATCGTAATAGGTCTCGAAGGCAGAATCTTCCTTAGCCTATAGGCCTCAGATGTATCCTCCACGGAGCTGCAGAATTGTACCCATTTGATTTGTTCTGAGCCTTTCTAAGCTCGCCCTTATATTTTCTTAGCTCAGCCTTATAGATGTCCCAATCGTGTGGTGCTCTTGTGGCTTTTGCTCTGCTGAATAGTTTTCTGCAGTCCTTCCTTAGACCAACCAGCTCTGGGGTCCACTTTGGCGGTCGCTGTTTGCCCCTTGCCTTGGCACTAGGGCATGCTGACACAAGCGAGTCATTCAGGGCCTTCGTGATCCGCTTGACCACTATGTCTATATCCTCCGTAGTTTCCACATTCTTTTCTGGTCTAGAAGGGTTAAACGTGCAGAATTTCTGCCGAAATTTTTCCGAATCCGCCTTTCTTCTGTTTAGCCTAGTGACCACTTTTTCCGTATTTTCTCCAAGGCTGAAACTAATATAACGATGATCAGAGAAGCTGTGGTTATCCAAAACTTCTCAGTCGCATATTCTTCCACTTATATCTTCCGATACAAAGGTAATATCTAGTACCTCCTGCTTGTCCCTGGTAATAAAGGTCGGTTTATCCCCTTTATTACAAATCACCAGATTGCAACTTATTATACATTTAATAAGCAGCTCACCCCTTTCGTTCACATCAGAACTTCCCCATATGTGGTTATGTGCATTAGCATCACTTCCTACAATGAGGCGTCTCTTCCCTGCAGAAGCGACTTAAGGTCTGAAGGCGGCATCTCTGAATCTTGTACCATATATAGGGAAGCCAGCCAGTAATGAGACTTGTTTTTTTCAAGGCTGGCTACTACTAAATCTTCAGTGCTTAGCGACGGAAGAAGAAACACATTTAGACCTCTGGTTGCAAGAATACAGGCTCTGTGTCTCCCATTCCCAGTACCCTTGAGTAGTTCAAACCCCGGAATTCTTAGTCCTCAAACCATTCCTCCACACACCCATGGTTCCTGAATAAGAACCACGTCAAATCCCCCTGCCATCAGGAGGACCTTTAGTGCCACCAAAGCAGCTTTACAATGGTGGAGATTTATCTGTAGAAACCGGACCACAGTCAGGATTCAGAACTTCCACCACTGTTGTGTTAGCCTCGTCTTCTGATCCCACCAGGAGTTCATTCTCACAAGATTCCTTAGAACTTGTCATGATGAGCTGCCGTACCCATCCAGAGGCAGGTGAGAAAGCTGTGGAACCACTCTTCCTCAGGACACTGGACACTTGCGGTGTGGACGATTTCTCCTTAGATGCTTCACTAACTGCTGCTGTCGAAGTACTTTCTGAGTTCCGTGCTTCCCCGCTGGCGCACACTTTGAGCCCAGTCCAACTTTGTGACCCACCCGCACAGGGCTTGTCGGGTCCCGTTTCGATGCCATCCCCTCCTGTATCGATCGTAGCAGGGGGATTTTCAGTCTCCTGCAATCCGTCAGACTTTAGCGATGTGATCGATAGTTCCTCAGGCAAGTGTTCAGCAACAACTGCTGACTCGTCTCCTGATTCCCCGACCCCACCACTTCTATAGACCTTTAGAGTCAACTTGTTGAATCCATAGGATACAATCCCTTCAGACTTGTTAAGGTCTGCGAGACAGCCGGAGTTAAGTACGAATATTGCATGTCTCCGATCACCATCAGCCTCATCCAATCAATCAATCTTCCAGTCGGTGATTGAAAGATTGGGCTTACATCTCCTTAGTCTTCCAAGTATCGATTCACGATCTGGGGGAACCTTGGTATCCAAGCATGCGCCATTGGTCGAGAAGGAATAACTTCCTTCTTGACTAAATAAAGTGCACAACGAAACATTTCAATTGAGCGTTGATGCCCGAAAGCAATTAGTTTGTACAGGCCTTGATACCAGCCTGTATCGTCACAAACTGGAGGACAGTCCATTGACTATGCCACTCCAGTTATTCCTAGGTATGCAGCCCTGTTCTACTCCCTTGTCGACAACTGCCATCACCAAACAGTCCCTAGCGACATTAGCAAAGGTTCTTGGACCCATTTTACCGTTGTTTGCCCTAGTTCTTTTAGGCATGGAACGCCCTCTAGTTGACTGCAGCCTTTTGGCTGACTGCGGTTCAGTTTTCGAATCCAGACGTGTAGTCTTTAGGGTAGCCTGTGCAACGAATTCCCGAGCCCAATTTAGGGAGTCTCTCTCCTTATTAGTGAGAGTCTTAGAATCATACTCACCAAACCTCTCAGTAAACCTAAGAACAATGCGTCTTCTATTATTCCGATCTCTTAAAGAGCGTGTTGGTTTGCCGGGCAAGGCCGATGGCCTAGGAAAATTATAGGCATGCGAAAGAATAGGTTCGGCCTTGTCCTTGAGACTCGACCCAGGTGTCTTCGTCAAAAGCCCCTGCTGACCAGTCGTCTGTCGGCTAGTGGAGCCTGGAGCAGCCGCTCCACCAGTCAAGGTTTCAGTAGCAGACAACATGCTACGGCCTGATACCACCACCGCAGCTGTTGGGTCTTTGGAGTCCATTCTAAGCCTACTCTGCTGGAAACAGACGCAGTTCATCAACCGCTTAATGGATACCTCTATCGCAGCTATCCTTGAGTGACTTAAATGTTTCCTCCAAAAATAATGATCTATTACGAGTTACAGGAAAATTCTGGCGGAGTGAAATAGCAATAAGTCCGCTCCTCTCATCGGTTCAAACAAGAATCATAGCTCGTCATAAAAATTGGTTAAAATTAAATTTTTGGAATAATTAACAATTATAGTTGTTTAATTATTCCAGTTTGTTTGCGTTAAATTTTAATTACAATAGAAATAAAAGTCATTTAAAACGTATTGACTGACTAAACCATGAAACTAGCTGAGAGCAAATTACAATGGAAAAAAATTTCATGAAAATATTGAAGCTGACTCACAAACTATTACTTTAAAACTAATATATTCGCAAAGCCAAACACATTTTGCAGGCTTATATATTCATAGGACCGGCCTATAAATGGTGTATTGTATATCAAATGTCTCCGCCAATGGGTCAGTTCCTGCAATCAGTAGCGACAAAAAAACAATTTCACAGTAACAGAACAATTTTAATTAATTTTCCAAAAAGGGGCGATGCAGTTTATGACACATATATACATACCATAATAACAGAAAACGTTGCATCGCGTTTTGTTAGTTATAGCATCTTAATTGTAAAAAGTTTATGAATATGTTGAACAAAAATAGATAAATTATTACTTTTGTAATTTCGTTACAGTTCCCGAGGTTTGGATTTTGAGTCGTCTATTAAAAGAGATCACCAGTTAATTCAGACACTAGCAGCATCGATTCGGCCCCATAATTACCACACCAAAGCATATATAAACCAGAAATATGCTAAGGTCCTCTAAGTCCGTCTTAAATCCAGTTGTCAACATTTCGAATGATGTAAATATATGTTAATACAGCTTATTGTATGTTTTTATTTTACTAAAGCCTGTTAATTTAAAGCATCTTTGCAGTGAATAAAGTTGTAAGAAAATAGCATTTATTCATGGTTTTACTCGATACTCGACTTAGTCGAAATTTTTCTAGCGAAAAGAAACACAGGTGAAAAGAAACACATATTATAAATAGAACACAAAAAAACCCTTTTTTTAAGTTAGGCAGAAAAATGTGTTTTTTGCTTTGTAATAGCATTTTACTGGTTTCCTAGATCGCGATTTCGTTTGGAACCACCCAAACTCGTCGGTTGAAAGTATGCTTTTAAGAGTATTTTCATTTGTAGCGCAGCAAGAAAGAATAATACTCCACTTCATATGTTTCTACCAAATGAAGAGGCTTCTTTCTAAATTTAGAGAAAGATTTATTTCCAAGAAGGACCTAGTTGCCCGAAAAATTCTGTGGAAGAATGGAACCTCTATTCCGTCTTTCAGTACGAGCGTAAGAAAGACGAGAAAATTTGGAACCAATATTTTGCCAACCATAGATGAATACATGGATAATTTAAAGTTGAGGACATTCATTCATTTATTGTGGATACAAGCCAGGAGACTATGGCAATGGTACCATATCGGAGAGTGGAGAATGTGATTGGTGTTAAAATATTTTTTCAATGGGCAAGACAAACTGTGCCCCGAAACGGCACCACAAAGGTCCACAACTAGAACGACAGGCAACCATAAAGTGTGTACAAGTGCAAGAGAAGGCGGATTCATATGGCCAGAATGAGGTGAAACCGGGTATTAAGAAGGATGAAATTGGCTTAAGGCTGGCTGAAAGGGTTTATTATTGCTTTTTAATGTTGACGGATTTTTCATTTTCAGAAGACCACATAAATAAATGCATAAATAATATAGTGTTTATTCTAAACCTAATATTGCTATGGTCAGAGAAAGAGTGTTCCATGGAGACCCTCCAATTCTGAACCTCATCGATCAGATTTTCCAAACATATCGTCACATCTAATACCTCCTCCCTAATCCTGTTAACAAAGGTAGCGGAGTTACCAATATTAAGTGTTATTAGGTCGTTAGTACTACCCCACGAAATGTGGTGAGAGTTCGCATCGCACCCTATTAGTACCTCGTTTCCTGTCTTTAGCTTTCCTCACCAGTCGTTGCAGCTCCGACGTGGGTTGCGGTGTCAGAGAGTCGAAAGGCAGATAAAGTGATGTATGCTCCACCGTCTCCCTGTCTCACCACTGTTGCATCCGACGTTGACAACTCTGGGGAAAATATATAATTCCAAATTTTATGACAAATAACGCAGGTCCTCGGCCGAGTACCAGTGTTAGCATAGAATAATTGGTAGTTCATATGGTTCAGTCCAGAAACTTTGTTCCGGGTTATTTATTCAGAGTCAGAGAGTCGAAAGGCAGATAAAGTGATGTATGCTCCACCGTCTCCCTGTCTCACCACTGTTGCATCCGACGTTGACAACTCTGGGGAAAATATATAATTCCAAATTTTATGACAAATAACGCAGGTCCTCGGCCGAGTACCAGTGTTAGCATAGAATAATTGGTAGTTCATATGGTTCAGTCCAGAAACTTTGTTCCGGGTTGTCCACGGCTCCTGAATTAAGGCAACATGAATCTTGCCCTTGCTGGTTTTCCCCATCAGAGCGTGTATAGCAGTCTCGCTCCGGTGGAGGTTTATCTGGATTACCTCAATCATTGGTCCTCCAGTGAATGGGTATCTTGTGAAACCACATGTCATGCAAGTTAAGCTCATGCACTTTTTTTCAGGATGCATTGGTAGCTCTTGCAATGCTTCTGGCCGATCTTCACTCCAAAATGGAAAATTCTGCTTATTTACGTACCCACTGAGCCAAAAATTTGCTTCGTCACTCAATAGAAGAAGCGCGAAATGAACTTTCTTAACAGAGCACATATATTGATAATAAAGTTCAATAATTTTCAAGCTTTGTTAGTTTGTAAGACGAGTCATGGTTGAATTATAGACCAAACTAAGGATGTTTTACAGTGTAACAAAACGCGAAACGTGCTTGAGCTGTTTAAACCCGTGTTGCCAAAAAGATAATAAGCGAAAAAATACCCTTTATAATGTGTAGTTTGCAAAGCAATTCTCATTATATTTAGACAAACCAATTGTTAATTAATCGTAAGGATTTTAAACGTTGCCGATGTATGTATACTCTGCTTCTCATGGTATTAATTCGATCTATTTTTTCCAGGTGTTTTCCACACTATATTCAACTTGCAAAATTTTGTTTTTGTTATTTATTTTCAGTTTTATATTTCCTTACCTGCAAAATAGGTGTATGTTTTAATTTTACAACAAGTAGAAAATCCATTGAGTAAACAGTGTATTAAATATTGGGTTCCACTTCTGTTTTAAAAACTTCTGAACAGGCCGTTAGATAAGTTTAGGCTTAAGTGGTTAGATAAGTTTAGACGTTTCTGTTGGAAGCAATATTGTTGTACTTGGAATTTTCTAATAGGTTATGTACCCAGCAGTACATAAGAATAACTAGAAACTATTGGAATTCTGACAAATCGTCATAATTAAAATGGCTCAAAATATAAAAGTATTTTACGAAGAGATCGGTTGTGTTTTTTAGGCTCTTTAATAAATAATTTAAAAATTGAAAAAAAATTTTAAACAAAGTTGACGAATTTGACGCTATAACACCACATAATTTCAGTTTAATGCTTATCTGAATTAAACCATTAAATATATAAAACATCAATCTAACAATCCAACATAACTACCACCGGTGAATAAAAGAAAACGAAAACAAAAATTGAAAATAACAAAAGAAACCAAACTAAACAAAACATTAAGAACAAGCACTTTATATTTTCGCTCACGATATCAAACGACCGATAACAGTTTTGACAGCTCAATGACGAATTGCAGCGAGAGTTCTATCCACCCGCAAACACCAAAGCGCGTGAGAGAGATAATTCAAACGTCATACTCTGAGAGTGTTTTCAAAACACCTTGCTTGTCCAACTACGGAGCACCTCAACACATTATAATGATTATTGAAAAAAGATTTGAGAAGTAAAACGAACTCATCAAACCATTAATCAAAGAGAGTGAAACGCGTTTGCTAAATGAACTTGATAAGAGAATAAGTGACTTCCGAAAAGAAATTATTTCTCTTACAGATCGTTTTGTCAGAATGGAAACAGTCGCTGACAAAATTGATATGATTGAACAAGATGTCTTAGAAACTAAAGCACAAAAAAATTTAAATCCCCAAAATAATGAAATTCAAAATGAAATAAAAATAATTAAGGCACAGTTATTGAAGCAGGAAAATCTACAAGTAGCATCTGAAATAATAATTAATGGTATTGCCATTAATATGTAATAGTTTGAATATACATACACCTATTATAAAATCTATATATCGAATTAAACCTAAAGTATTGGGTTGCCCAAAAAGTAATTGTCGGTAATATAGTAGTAATAAAGTCGGCGTTGACAAATTTTTTCAACGGCTTGTGACTCTATAATTGCATTCTGTCTTCTATCAGTTATCAGCTGTTACTTTTAGCTTGCTTTAGAAAAAAATTGCGCGAAATTTTGTTTACATTTGTTTGTTTGGCGTTAATTTTAATATGGGTACCACATGTATTGAAAGAAATTCATTTAACAAACCGAATCAACGCTTGCGATATGCACCTTAAACGCAATGAATTCGATCCGTTTTTAAAACGAATCATAACTGGAGATGAAAAATGGATTGTTTACAACAACGTTAGTCGAAAACGATCATGGTCCAAGCATGGTGAACCAGCTCCAACCACTTCAAAGGCTGATATCCACCAAAAGAAGGTTATGCTGTCTGTTTGGTGGGATTGGAAGGGTGTGGTATATTTTGAGCTGCTTCCAAGGAACCAAACGATTAATTCGGATGTTTACTGTCAACAATTGGACAAATTGAATACAGCCATCAAAGAGAAGCGACCAGAATTGGTCAATCGTAAAGGTGTCATATTCCACCAGGACAACGCTAGGCCGCACACATCTTTGGTCACTCGCCAAAAACTGAGTGAGCTTGGCTGGGAACTTTTGATGCATCCACCATATAGCGTTGACCTTGCACCATCAGACTACCATTTATTTGGATCTTTGCAGAACTCCTTAAATGGTAAAACTTTCGGCAATGATGAGGCTATAAAATCGCACTTGGTTCAGTTTTTTGCAGATAAAGGCCAGAAGTTCTATGAGCGTGGAATACTAAATTTGCCAGGAAAATGGCAAAAGGTTATCGAACAAAATGGCAATCATATATTTGATTAAAGTTCATTCTAAGTTTTATTAAAAATGCATTTAATTTTTTTTAAAAAATCAGCAATTACTTTTTGGACAACCCAATTCAACGAAATTATGACACAACAATAATTGTGAATTTAATGTCACCCTACGATAAACATTTCTTACTTAAATCGCTCTCTTTTTTTAAACGAAACAATAAAACGCGTTTGTCACTAAATCATATTGGTTTCGATTCCCCCAACGTCATATACATAAATGAAAACTTGACGGCAAGAAACCACAACATCCTTCAGTACGCACTCAAACTCAAAAGACAGAAAATCGCGGAATCTTACTTCCGTGGGCTCATCTACGTCAAAGAACGAATATCTGATCCACCCAACCTAATAGAAGACGTCGAACGGCTATCTACTTTTTTTCGAGAATCCCCTGAACAATGAGGAGAAAAATCTAGCTATACTTTGCCCATTACTGATGCATAGCACTTTTTGTATTATCTTTGTCTTTCTGGAAACTGATTGCATTTATACGTAAAGTGTATTTTAAATCAAAGTTTTTTAATCACAACTCATATGACATTATTCTAAACTTATTGGTCTTAAGTTCCTTACTTGTTATCATAAATCCTACGGCCTCAAAAGCATTGCAAACTTTTTTGGGATTCCATTTATTCAAGATCCTAAAAAAAAAACATTTACATGATTTATAACTACTGTATCCCTCTCAAAACCAAGGTGGTCAATCATAAGCATCGGCCGTGGCTCAACAACACAATCAAGCTTTTTATTGAAAAACACGATTTGGCTTTTCAGAGATGGTAACACTTTAAAAACCTGAACTTTACAATGTGTTTAAGTCTGCTAGGCGAGCCGTTGTAAAAGGTATTACTGCAACATTCGTATTTAATGTTTTGGCAAAAAATGTAAATCTGCAGTGGACAGCAAGTAAAAATGGGAGGCCACTCGTGAAATTGGTATTGGTGGTAGACAAACTACCGCAGCAAATATTGACTTAAATCTTTCATTTATACTCCTGTCTCCGTACAGGTCCCGTTTAAAAAGATTTCTCATTCCGATGCATCAACAGTAATAAAGTCCTGGAGAGCACTTTCGCAATTAAATCGAATGTAATTGGTACCGATGAATTGTGTTCAATTTTTATAAAACTTGTGCTGACTAAATTATTAACGTACATAACATATATTTACTTAACAGCATAATTACACAATCTATTTTTCCTAGACATTGAAAACTGGCAAAAATTATCCCAATACCTAATTCAAATAATGATTTGCGGCCTGTAGCAATATTGCCTTTTTTATCTAAAGTTCTGGAACGTTTACTAAATTCCCAGATTTCCACGTTTTTTGAAAACGAAAAATTGTTAACTAAAAGCCAATCTAGATTCCAGAAGAAAAGAAGCTGCACCACAACTGTCATCGATGTCGTCGAAGATCTCCGTCAAAGCCAGGAATAACATGACATTTTTTCATGTTCTTTTGACCACAGCATATATGCCGATGATGTACATAATATGCAAGTACTAAAACTGTCAATATGAATACTTGTATTTCAATTATTAACAATGATTTGGAATCTATCTATAAATGGGCAAGTAATAACTGGATCTCAACCCATCAAAATCTAAATTCATAGTTAATGAAAAATCACAAATTCTTCAAGTCAACATCGAATTATCAATTTCGGGCAATGCATTAGAACGAGTAGAATCACCCTGAAATTTGGTTCTAAAGTACATGGTATCCTAAGAAATTTATGGAATGTGCGGACATGTACTCCCCTAAATATTCGGATGTTGCTTGCTAAGACATATCTAATTCCAACACTTCTTTACGGTTGTGAAGTATTTGCATGTTGTGACTACAATGACTCCAGGACACTAAATGTTGCATTTAACAACATCGCAGGAGAGACAGAATATCTGAGTTCACGTACCAAAATTTTTAACGTTCAGATTCACAATTACCTAACTATCAGATGCTTAATATAGTTACATAATATATATAATAATAATAAAAGAACCTCCGCATCTCCATAATCGTGTACAGTTCGCAAGATCCAGCAGAGGAAAAAATTAATTCTACCGAGATCTAAAAAACTCTCTTCCGAACGCCAATTTTGAATCCACACATTAACCCTTTGGAACTCTCTTCCTAATAATTTGCAATTGTTAACCAATATTTAAATATGCCTGATTTGTTCAAAGATTTTTTTCACTTTTTGTTAATTATTTATAACATATTATTATTTTTTTCTCATTCATTTTAATTTATTCAAATGTTTTAAAATTACTAATAATTTGCAAACCTTTATGTTGTAAACAATTAGTGCGTTTTTCTCTTGTAATTCTAGTTCAGCCAATTTTGAGCCTTTTTGTCTTGTTGTACTAATAATGTCATATTTAATAAACAAAGGTGCATGTTTCTGATAAATTATTTTACATGGAAACTGAAAATGCAAATACAATTAATTCAAATGGATTTATGGGACATTGTGGAAAACGGAATGGCGAATGCAGGAACAGCAGAATCAATTAAGCAGGATAAATAAATAGGGTAGAACGACGATTGCAATGTATGCTGAAAATACGCATATTCATGTAATCAGAATGTCAAATTTATCAAATTCAATGTGGAATACGCTTCAAAAGACGTATGGAGGTAATACGACGTCTTCATAGCTACATTTACTGAGAAAATTGTATGATGGTGGATAGTGAAAATAAGCAAGACCGTGTAATTAGTTTGAATGTTTTATGAGCCCTATTGTTGGATATGGGTGAAGAGACTAAAGGCAATTAGGTAAGACAGCTTAGCAAAATCGTTTGGAGGCCTTGTAAGAATATATTTCAGAAAAGCATTTGGATGGATCGGAGTGTAGATGTAAAAATGGAAATCCCAACAGCTCTGAAGAAAAAATTTCAAGAAACGTATGCCACTTAATTGTTTTTGTTGCAACAAATTGGTTCATAAAAAGGAAGATTGATACAAATTGAAAAATGAAAGGCAAGAAGAAGTAAATATGTTGTTTGATCAGGTTTGTTTAAATGTTTGCGATGGTACAATTACATAGATGTGTTATTGATTCTGGAATGTCTGTTCACAAGGCAAGCAATTTCGATGCTTTTGAATAAAATTGAGATAAACGCGATTAGTGTTTATAAAGCAGATGGTAAAGCATTTAACGCCGTAAGAGCTGGAAAGGATATAATCGAAGCAGTCATCATAAAAATGTTCTCCAACACGTGCTATGTGTGCCAAATCTCCATGTCATCTAAACGTTGTGTTGTAACATTTGCAAATGCAAATTTGCCCTTGAACATTCCATTAAGGAACAGGGGCAAACTTCTCACATATCAACATATCAATGAGTGCAGTCCAATTCAAGCTTTTTTAAGCTCAATGATAAGGGGCTTCCTTTTTATAGCCGAGTCCGAACGGCGTGACGCAGTGCGACACCTTTTTGTGCAAAAACCTCTCCATTCTATCTGAGAGAAATAAAGCTAACGGGCTAGCAGCACAGCGGGCTAGGGAATGCATCCATCTCTGGCATCGTCTTCTTGGACGCAAAAGCTTATTCAATTTCGAGAAGTTGACCAATTTAGTGGATGGAATCTCTTTACATGACTGTCAAGACAAGAAACACAAAGAAGACATATAATACAAAAAAAACAAGAATAATTCCTTCGATATCCTTCGAGGCCCTGTTCAAGTAAAAGTAAGTTCTCAATCTGGGAAGAGATATTTTCATACTTTTATAGTTGATTTCATTTGATATGTAAAAGTTAACGTATTATCGAAGAAAAGTGAAGTTATACATTAATTTAAAGAAAATTTGGTCTCAATCTGGAAAGAGGTATTTTCTTACTTTTATAGATGATTTCACTCGATATACAAAAGTTTATGTATTATCAAGGAAAGGTAAAATTTTAAGAAATTTTGGCAAACTTGGAAATTTTGCAAACAACGGTTACCTATTGTCCGAAACAGAACGAAATGGCGAAACGCAAAAATCGTACTCTTGTGGAAATGGTTAGAGTTTGATAGATGAATCCAAGCTTTCAAAGAATTTATGGGCAGAATGCGTTTTGCCATGAGAAATGGATCGGTAGTAAGCCTGATTTAAGTAAATTCAAAGTATATGGATCAAGAGCGTTTGTTCAAGTACCGAAATGTAAATGAAAGAAGCTGGATAATATCGCATTCGAAGGAAATTTGTTGTTTATTGCGAAAATATTTCAAAATTCAGAATTTTGAAAAAATGGAACTAATGATAGACGAAAAGACAGACGGTTTGATGAAAATTTTTTAAACCAAGTTAAGGAAGAACCTTGTAAGGAAAGTTTTACCAGCTTTAAATTATAAACATATAGCCAAAAATATAAATATATAATATAAGTACCAAAATGTAAATGAAAAAAGCTGGATAATATCGCATTCGAAGGAAATTTGTTGTTTATTGCGAAAATACTTCAAAATTCAGAATTTTGAAAAAAATGGAACTAATGATAGATGAAAAGACAGACGGTTTGATGAAAATTTTTTAAACCAAGTTAAGGAAGAACCTTGTAAGGAAAGTTTTACCAGCTTTAAATTATAAACATATAGCCAAAAATATAAATATATATAATATAAGTACCAAAATGTAAATGAAAAAAGCTGGATAATATCGCATTCGAAGGAAATTTGTTGTTTATTGCGAAAATACTTCAAAATTCAGAATTTTGAAAAAATGGAACTAATGATAGACGAAAAGACAGACAATTTGATGAAAATTTTTTAAACCAAGTTAAAGAAGAACCTTGTAAGGAAAGTTTTACCAGCTTTAAATTATAAACATATAGCCAAAAATATAACAAACGGGCGAGAAGAACCACCCAAGTTGTTGAAGAAATGGTGAATTTGCCAGATGCAGGAAGAAATTTTTGGATTAACGAAACATGGCTCTTGACAAAACTTCCCAGTGGTAAGAAATGGGTGTTTCAAGTAAAACGTGACAATCTCAGTTAAATAAAGACAACGCATGTTTGGTTACAAAATGCTACACACAAACTTTTGCTGAAGATTACAAAGAAATATTTTCACCCGTGGGAAAACATATGACCCTAAGAATCCTATTAGCGGTAAGAGCTGTGAAAAAATTAGTGATAAAATTTTTTGAAGTCAAATCCGCGTTGTCCTAGGCGTTGGGTTTTTAAACGGCAAAGCAAATACATGCCTGTACCGTTTATCTACAGGTTTATGTAGACGATATATTAACTTGCGCCAGAAATGAAGAAATTGTGTGCAGTATTCGCCGACAGTTAAGTTAACATTTTGATGTTAAGGACTTCGAAAATGTCAAATCGTATTTGAGAATTCAACTAAAACGAAATCCAAACGGTGATTTTTTAATTCATTCACCAAATTAAACAATGGAAAGCCATGTTTAACACCAATGGATTCAGAAATTGGAAAGATAAACCATAATGAATGTTTTTTAATAAAGAGAAATATAGATTTGTTTTAGGCATGCTACTTCATGTTATGTAATTTTTGTTATCGAGTTGATAAGCCACGTAAAACCGATTGGGGAATTGCCAAGCGAATTGTAAAATATTTAAAATCAAGCCCATATTAAAAATTAATATAGAAATCTGAGTCGTATCTTAATTTAAAATGTTACACGGATGCAGACTGCATCTGCAGACGGCTAGCGATCATAAAGACTGTAAGTCAACCAGTGGTTTTTGCTATTGGGTTTAAATGCAGTTTGCTGGTCTTCAGAAGCAGTCTACAGAATTCATCGCAGCTTCATATTGAATAGTTTATCCGTCGTCCGATGTTTACGTGTTTGTCTTCCGTCCGTGTTTATTACTCCAATAACTCCATCTAAAGTGCACAAAACAATTATCCGTTCGTCTATTTTTTCGTGATAACAAATCAAAGACAAGAAACAATAACAACAATACCGCGCCTCAGCCTCATTAATGTCACCTTTTTAATAACGCAGCCGAAACTACAACAATAACAACAACAAACCACCCATAGCCACCTGTGCCTAGGCAGACCGGCAGCACTCGCGTACTGTTTTTTTTTTTCACCACACAAAGGGCTTTTATGTCTTTCTACTTGTGGTGTATGCGTTGCCCCCTTTCCTTTTCCGCTTCGTGTGCAGTGGTTAACGCTCTTGTCGATGTCATCCCGCTGTTTGAGGCATAACACAAGGGGCGGCTGGAGGCGAGCGTCTGATTTTGGAGCAAGCCCCTCGCTACAAAGAGGGATACATGTGCAATCCCACAAAACCCATACGTTTGGGGCGCTGGACCAGCATTCCGCCCCCGGAAAACTATGAGAAACAAAGGAATAGTAAAAACGGACCCCCCAATATTGACGACCCACGCAATCGAAAAAAGGACCATGATTTGCGGATCTGCACCTGGAATGTTCGCACTCTTTATAGAGAAGGTGCAGTATACGCGCTGGCGGATGTATTAGAGAAGTACAAGGCAGATATTACCGCCTTACAGGAAGTGCGATGGACTGGGAATGGTGTCACTACAACACCAAACGGTGACGAACTATACTATAGCTACCATAACACGAGGCATGAATTTGGTTGTGGATTTGTGGTTAGTCGGAGACTGAAACACCCTGTCTCCAGCTTTACTCCGGTGGATGAGAGGCTAGCCACAATCCGCATAAAAGCCAAATTCTTCAACATCAGCCTTATTTGTGCCATTGCCCCGACGGAAGACAAGGACGAGCAGACCAAGGATATTTTCTACGAGCGCCCAGAGAGAGAATTTGATCGCTACCCTGTCCATGATATTAAAATCGTTTTGAGAGATTTTAATGCGAAAATAGGGAAGTAAGACATTTTTGTTCCAACAGTCGGAAAGTTTAGCCACCACGAGATAACGTCCAGTATGGGTTGAGGCTGATAGATTTCGCCGCGGCAAAAAACATGGTAGTTAGTAGCACCAGATTTCAACATAAAAATATTCACAAAGCCACATGACTGTCACCCGATCAAAACACGAGAAACCAAATTGATCACGTTGTGACTGCTTGATGAACAGGAACAGTGGCAAACTATTGCCCACTCCTTGGGAAAATGCTGCGAAATCCGTACTTGGGTACCGGAAGCTTCCTCCAAGAAACCCACAGTACGACCAAGAGTGTCGAGATGCTACTGAAGCCAAGAATGCGGCATATAGACAAACCCTGCAATCAGTAGCAACGCGACAGGTGAAGGAGAGTTATCGGGAGAAAAGGAGAGAGGAGAAAAGTCTATTCCGCAGAAAGAAAAATGAAATGGAAAGACGTGAGTGCGAGCGAATTGAGATGTACAGGAGTCGGAATGAAGTCCGGAAATTCTACCAAAGAATTAAACATCAAACCGATGGCTTTGGTGCAGCACATTCTCCTGCAGAGACAAAGAAGGAAATCTGGTAACTGACACATATAACTTGCTGAGGATATGGAAGAACATTTTACCCAACTACCAGTGTCCGACGTTGGCGGCGAAGAGGATACCGCAGAACCAATCCCTGATGATGGTATAAAATGTTTACCTCCTAGTCAGAATGATGTCCAAGTAGCAGTAACCCGACTAAAGAACAACAAGGCAGCAGGAGCCGATGGGTTACCCGCTGAACTATTTAAGACCGGAGGTGACACGCTGATAAGGCGTATGCATCAGCTTATCTGCGCAATCTGGCTAGAAGAACGCAGACCTGATGATTGGAACCTCAGCATACTATGCCCCGTACACAAGAAAGGAGGCAGGACGAAATGTGCCAACTCTAGAGGAATAAGTCTCCTCCCCATCGCATACAAGATACGCTCGAGCGTACTGTGTGAAAGATGAAAACCTAAAGTCAATGAGATAATTGGGTCCTATCAATGCGGCCTTAGACCTAGTAAATCCACCCTGGACCAGACATTCACACTACGTCAAATCCTGGAAAAGACCCGAGAAGGACAAATCAACACCCACCATCTCTTTGTTGACTACAAAGCCGCCTTTGATACTCCTTTACGTTCAAAGGTATTTCAAGCCATGTCTGAGTTTGGTATTCCTGCAAAATTAATAAGACTTTGCAGGATGACACTTGCTGATACGCGTTCCTCAGTAAGAATTGAAAGAATCTTTCCGAACCATTTAACACCAAACGAGGTTTCAGACAAGGAGACAGCCTATCGTGTGATCTCTTCAATGTCCTGTTGAAGAAAATTATACGAGATGCAGATATGAATAGATATGGCACATTAATCACAAGAGAGCACATGCTACTCGCCTATGCCGACGATATCGATATCATAGGTCGGTCACCGGAAGTACTAACTGCAGCCTTTGAAAGAATCGAAAGAGAGTCAGTGAAAATGGGTCTGGCAGTAAATGGAGATAAGACGAAATCGATGGTTTCAACTCCCAAAAAGCCTTGCACAACCGAGCAGATAAAGAAAATGGGGGAAGTTGGGAACCACAACTTTGAGATAGTCAGTCAACTTTATCTACCTCGGCACCGCCGTAACCGAAACGAATGACACCAGTTTTGAGATTAAGCGAAGAATAATACTGGCAAACAGATGTTACTTTGGACTAAGTAAGCAGTTTAGAAACAAGGCCACCTCTCGACAGACGAAGATTACACTATACAAGACACTGATACTACCCGTGCTGTTATATGGTTCTGATGCATGGGTATTTGTGAAAGCAGATAAGTCAGTGCTTGAAGTATTTGAGAGAAAGATTCTTCGTTAAATATATGGACCAGTTTGCGATAATGGAGAATATAGGCGACGTATGAACCGCGAGCTGTATGACGACGATAGCATATCAAAATACAATGGCTGCGTTGGCTAGGTCATGTTGTCAGAAAGGATGAAAAAGCTCCAGCAAAGAAGTCTTTTGAAGGTGGTACACACAAACCGGGAAGACCAAAAGCCCGATGGAAAGATCAAAAGGTGGGAGACACCTCGAAACTTGGTGTCAGAAATTTTAGAATGAGCGCTGAAGATCGAGGCGCTTGGAACGCTATTCTACGTTCGGCTAGTGGAACAAATATTCTGTCATAGCCAATAAAAGTAAAGTAAGGTAAAATGTTTTACTCGTATTTACAGCACATTTCGTACATTTTTTTCTTTTGTTTCATTTATTTCATGGACTTTTATCATTGTAAGTTTTTTAGTTTCATTTGGAAATAATTTCTGTACTTTTTTACAGACATAAAATAAAAAGTTGTAATGCCTATAAATTTTTTAACCATTATTTACGAATTAGTTAACACAATGTCTTTTGCGTTTTTTCATCTTTACCAGTTAAATATGTATTTCCCTTTAATGTAATGTTTTGCAATCCCCGATATTTGATGTAAACGCGGTTAAGTAATTGAAATACAAATAATTTAGTTTCGTTATTAATTCCGGGTATTAAATTCACGGATAAACGATACTAAACTGTAACTAAATTTCATTTGAGTTAAGAACTGTTAAGATTTATTCTACCCCAAAAGGAAATTGTTTCGACTTTTTAATGCTTTAAACTAAGCATAGAATATTTATAAGTAGTATATGTTACAGTTGAAAGTTATAAATGCTTAAAAACGATTTTAATAATATTTTTTATTTATCGCTTGTATTTAAACTTGAATGTACTGCGTCCATTCACTTCCGCTAACAAAACTGAAATAAATTTTGTTTGAAGTTGTAGCATAATTTTTTCTCTTAATAGGTAATTCATTTATTCAACATTATTTATTTCAAATTTTATAACTGATATACTCAACACATAAATTAAATAATCAAAGGTAAGATTTACGATTTCTCATAAACTGCAAATTCTTTATTGAAAGATAGCTTCCTATATTCTTTGAACCGTTGAGTGAAGCGGACGTTTTGTTATTTCGCTCTGCAAGAATTTTCCTGTAACTCGTAATAGGTAATTTTTTTAGAAAAATTTAAGTCACTCAAGGATAGCTAAGATAGTGGTATTCATTAGGCGGTTGATGATCTGCGTCAGTTTCCGGGAGTAAGCTTAGAATGGACTCCAAATACCCAATAGCTAAGGGGGTAGAATCAGGCCGTAGCATGTTGTCTGCTACTGAAACTTCGACTGGTGGAGCGGCTGCTCCAAGCTCCACTAGCCGATAGACGACTGGTCATCAGGGCCTTTTGGCGAATACACCTGGTTCGAGTCTTAAGGACAAGGCCGAACCTATTCTTTCTTCGCATGCCTAGGCCATCGGCCTTCGCTGCACAGGCTACTCGTCTAGAATCGGACTCTGCATTGCAGTCAGCCAAAAGGCTGTGGTCACCTGGAGGGCATCCCATGCCTAAAAGAACTAGGGCGAACAATAGTAAGATGGGGCCAAGAACCTTTGCTAATGTCGCTAGGGACAGTTTGGTGATGGCATTTGTCGATAAGGGAGATGAACAGGGCTGCATACCTAAAAATAATTGGAGTGGGATGACCTTGCGGAATTTCCTTGGTCTCCTCCAGTTTGTGTCGGTGCAGGTTGGTAGTGGGGATCTGGTCAGGTGCAGCACTAGATTTAGTCAAGAAGGAGGATATTCTTTCTCGACCAATGGCGCATGCTTGGATACCAAGGATTCCCTCAGATCCTGAATCGATACTTTGAAGACTAAAGGAATGTAATCCCAATCTTTCAACCAACGACTGGAAGATTGATGGATTGGATGAGGCTGAAAGTGACCGGCGAAACAGTGGTGGAATTTCTGAATCCTGACAATGTTCCAGTTTCGACACATAGGTTAGGTCGAATGCGTCGCCCACCAAAGGTGAGTTCACTCGGAGGCCAGTTTGGCCCAATGTGGTATCCTAGAGAGAGAAAGGGAAGTAAAAAAAGAAATGTGGCACCTCGTATTAGAGATTATACACGAATAAAAGAAAAAGACAGGAGGAATGGAGAAACCCGAGCGGGGGATGAAGAAGCACCCATCCCCACCCAAGCACGAATCTACCTACACCAGAGCCTGTGGCACCCCCCGTCGGAACCATCCTGTTCCCTCAACAAACCACAGGGTATCTCTCCAGATATACGTTCGCAAGTTCACCTAGATTACAGAAGAAACGGCTCTCCAGAAAGGTGAGCCTACGTCTCTGCAGACGCGCACAGGAACACAGCAAGTGCTCAATAATCTCCTCCTCATCCTCATTGAAACAACTAATATAGAAGTCATTGTGCGTCCTCCTACGGTAGATGACCAGCCATAGCGCCTTCGCAGTCCGGCAACCGCCTACCGAGTCCCACCACGCCACCTACGCCGCCCTGGCCATCCCATCTACTGTGTTCACAAGCCCGACAAATGCCACGTAGACAAGACCGAGGACTGGTCCGCCCGGCGCAGACGAACCCCTTCTGGCGCACTCGTCCGCCCTCTCATTTCCTGGAATCCCCTCATGCCCAGGAAGCCATGTCAGCATCACATCGTGGGCCCGGAGCCTATCCAGGGATTCTAAACAGTCCGCCACGCATCTCGACCTCACTATCCTCGACCCCAAGGCCTTGAGCACCGCTATACTGTCCACATAAATACTGAGTTTCGAGGGCGGTAAGCTCCTTGCCAGAATTTCTTTTGCGGCCACTGCAATGGCACAGACCTCTGCCTGAAAGACTGTACACTCGTTCGGAAGTCTCAGAGACATTCTGATATTGAGTGCATCAGAGTAGACCCCCAATCCAGTCCCTGACCCCATCTTGGAGCCAACTGTATAGATCGAGGTCTCTTCCTCCTCAAGTACACCATTCGCCCTCCATTCGACCCTCTCAGGAAAACGAATTGCGAATGCCCTCATTCCAGTCGGCGCTGGTGCCAGGTAGTCGAAGATCCTCCTCAGTCTAGCCTCCCTGCCCATAACACCCAGAATCGAACTGTGACCGCAACCATCTTCCTTCAGCATGCCGAGCTCCCTCAGCCTAAGCGCGACCCTGGCGGCGCAGTTCCAAAAATTGGCTTCAATGGGGTGCATATCCAGCATCGCCTCCAGGCCTTCCTGCGGTGCGGAACTCAGCGCCCCTGTGATCCCGATGCAGGCCAGTCTCTGGATCCTCTCGAACTTCTTCACACGCCTCCTCTTCCCTACGGCGTCCCACCATACTAGTGCTCCATAGGTCAGTACCAGTCTCACGGTTGCCGAAAATCCTCCTGCAGGAGTAAAATGTGCGCAGTGCTTTACGGCTTCTTTCCTCGGTGGTCCTCTTCCAGGGCAGTTACGAATCGAGGACTATGCCTAGGTACTTCACCTCCTTCGACAGCCGCAGGGTGACCCCGTCCAAGGACGGGAGTCTGAACTCCGGTATCTTTTATCTGATCGTCGGCAGAAACTTCCCTCGGACCAGCAGCACAATGTCGCCCGCATAAGCGATAATTCTCGTGCTGTCCCCAATGAGATCCATCAGGATTTCATTAATCACAATGTTTCACAATATCGGTGAGAACGCCCGCCTTCTGACCTCGCTATCTCTCAGTTTTGCATTAATAATCCTGCTATAAAGCATATTATTTGTCCATTGGGAGAATAAGGGGTGAATCCCCGTGCGGTCAAATGCGGCGACTATCGCTCCAATCTCCACATTATTGAAAGCCCCCTCAATATCCAAGAAGGCAGCCAAAGTGTAGACATACTAATAGGCCTATAATACTTCGTCGTACTGTGGTTTATTCCTCCCGCCTTGGGGATAAAAACCACCTTGACTTCCCTCCATGGCCTTGATGTAGGACCAGGCTCGCCCTGAAGATTTGCTCAAGCCATGACAGGGTGACTCCAAGGCACTCCTGCAGCAGTGCCGGGATAATTCCCTCAGGACCAGCCGACATAAAAGGGCCGGAAAGTGCGGACCGTCCACGCTATCTTCTCCTCGTCCACGATGTCCCTGATGAGGTCATCCGTTAAGGCCACAAGTAGGTATTGCGATGTCCTGATCACAGACTTCTTCCTGGTCACCTGGGAAATGAGCCTCCATCAGGAGTTCCACCGTCTCCTCCCCACTCTCAGTGTAAGTCCCGTCCTCCGTTTATAGCCTTCTTCCCGTTTCTGCTCATCCGTCTTCTGTACTTTCCGTCTGACCCCCTGCGTGGTTCCCGCCACTCCACCAGGAGTTGAGGTTCCGGCTGCTGTCGGCTCAGAGGAGATCATCTGGACGTCCTCTTCAACCATTTCATAAATATGGATCGTTCCAACTCCCGAGAATCCATCGCAGGAATCCTCGCAAGGGGGCAAGTCAATGTTGTCTTGTCGGGTTAGTATACTGTGTGTAGAGTTTGGGTAAAATTTATGTTGTGTGTAGCATGAAGTTGAGACCTGCAGATATTGCGTCCCGGCCGAACCTGTTGTTTCGGGTAGATTCACGGTGCTGGACCGCTGACCACCTGCAGAGTTTGTATTTTTGGAATAACTTTGAGTTCAGGTTGAATCCGAATTCACCGCATTCACCATGGCGGGAACCATGGCGCCCTTGGGCTTGGTTTCCATTCCCAGGTGAATGCACCGACCCTAGATTCAACCTTTAAGTCCCCGCATCGTGACAAGATTGTTCGACAGATAAATCTCCACCATTGCAAGGCCGCTTCGGCGGCACTAAAGGTCCTCCTGATGGCAGGGGGATTTGACGTGGTTCTTATCCAAGAACAATGGGTGTATAGAGGAATGGTTCGTAGACTAAGAATTCCGCGATTTAAACTACTCATGGTTAAGGGGAATGGGAGGCACAGAGCCTACATTCTTGCAAATAGTAGTCTAAATGTTTATCTTCTTCCATTGCTAAGCACTGAAGATTTAGTAGTAGCCAGCCTTGTAAGAAATATATCTTATTACTTGCTGGCTTCCCTAAGATGCCTCTTTCAAAACTTAAGTTACTGGTTGATGCCACATCTGTAGGGAAGAAGAGCCTCATTGTAGGAAGTGATGCTATCATGACATGCACATCACCAGATACGGGGAAGTTCGACATTCAACGAAAGGGGTAAGCTGCTTATCGAATATATTATAAGTTGCAAAAAATAAGAGTTAATCCTACCTTTATTACTAGGAACAGGAAGGAGGTACTAAATATCGGAAGATAGTGTGTTGGATGACCACAGCTTCTCTGATCATCGTTATATTAGTTTCAGCCTTGGAGAAAATACTGCAAAAGTGGTCCCTCGGCTAAACAGAAGAAAGGCGGATTGGGTTAGATTTCGGCACAAATTCTGCACGTCTATCCCTTCTTGACCAAAAAAGAAAGTGGCAACTGCGCAGGATATAGACATAATGGTCAACCGGATCACCAAGGCCCTGAATGACTTGTTTGTGGCAGCATGTCCTAGTGCCAAGCCATGACGCATGTCATATATACCTGTGGGATGGAGGGGCACGAAGATCATTTTCATTCCGAAAGCAGAAAGACCTTACCACACGAAGGCGAACGATATTCGTCCTATTAGTCCGTCATCCTTTATGCTGAAGACTCTTGAGAAGTTGATAGAAACATATCTTAGGGCAAAGATCTCTGGAGATCGCCTGTCGCGACAGCAGCATGCATATAGTAAAGGCAAATCAACTGAAACAGCCCTCCACGACCTAGTCGGCTACATAGAGGGTTCTCTCGCTGTCAAGCAATACAATGGTAGCATTTCTTGACATTGAAGATGCTTTCAATAGTGTAAAACCGACGTCCATCATGAAGGAGTTGAAGTTTTTAGGCATCAACTCTACCGTAAGAAAATTTATTAATAACTTACTTACTAAAAGATGCACTACGGTAGGCTTGGGACCTATGGATTACACCCTACTTGAACCGCGTTTTAATAAAAAATACTGTACCACTATTCCTGATAGAACCGATTGGAACTACGATATCCCTGGTAACAGAAGTTACATAGACTTCCATATGGATGGTTCCACGACCAGGTGGTCTTTGGTTTGTACTCTAAAGATCTAGAACTGGTCATGTCGAGTAGGTTACACGACCACTGCAGTGTGTTTCAAGCGGAGATCCGATTTCATAAATATCTTCTCAGACAGCCGGGCAGCCATTAAATTTCTGAAGAACGTATTTCTGAACACAAAAACCGCCCTGGACTGTCGCAGATCTCTGAACGAGATGGCTGAACAGTAATCAGCACTAACAGTCTTTTATAGATTTAGTAAGTTTAGAAAGATTTAGTAAGTTATTTTAAAGAAAAACTATTTGACAAATTGTTTACAGAATATTTCACAGGAAAAAGACAAAATATTCAGCAAAATTCATTTACATAACATACAAGCATAGCTACTATGATTTAATAAAGTAGACAAAATTCAAAGGCTTGTATTATTGTTTTCCTTATCTACAACATCCCTTCTCAACCATACAATCGAATACATTTACATATTATCCGGAGATTTTGTAAAAATGTCTGCTAACTAATCAGATGTTGCGATAGGTTGGAAATTGATAATTCCTATTTCGATGTAATCTTTAATGAAGTGATGTTTGATGTCTAAATACTTAGTTTCGACATTTGAAGCCATCAATATATGAATATATCCATGATTGTCTTCATAAATTGTTACGGGATAATTTTTAACAATGTTTAAATCTTGAAGTAAGCCACCTAACCAAATTGCTTCTGAAACTGCAGAGCTTAATGCCACATATTCAGATTCACTCGATGATATAGCCACAGTCTGCTGTTTTCTACTTCGCAGGATACCATACATCCGAATACTTTAAATACGTAACCACTTACTGATTTTTCTATCCACTATCACTGGCCCAATCTGCATCAGCAAACCCTACCAAAGGGGCTTCATCATTTTTCTTTTCGAAATGTAATTTGGTCTTCATTGTCCCTTAAAGATATCTTAAAATCCTTTTAGCCGATTGCCAGTGTTTCTCCGAGGGATTTTGTTGAAAACGTCCCAGATAATCCAAATGCTAACATATATATATATATATATCTGGTCTAACGCATGGTCTAACTGTCAAGAAACTCTCTGTATGGTTTATCGCATTTATCACTATTTAAGTTTACGTGTAACTTCAAACCCTTATCCATTGGCGTTTTTACGATATTGCAATCTTGCATGGAAAACCTTTCCAATACTCGGGAAATATTAGCTTTTTGTGATAACATTATTTTTGACGTTGTGTTTTCAAACTTTACTCCCAAAAAACATTTAAGAATTCCAATATGCGATGATTTAAACTTGTTTTTTAATCGAGTTTCCAACTCCATAATAAATTATATATTACTAACCGCAACAAGTAGGTCATCCACATGAAGTATGGCATAGATTACCTAGTCTTTCATAAATTTTGTGTATAAACAGTAATCATGATTTGATTTTACGTATCTAAGAGCTATTAGATAATTATTCCAACACTTGTGATCTTGTTTTAAACCATACACAGACTTTAAAAGACGACAAGCCATGTTTTTTCTTTCAGAGACTCCCTCTGGAATTTGCATAAAAATTTCTTCTTCTAACGTACCATGCAAAAAGGCTGTTTGCACATCCATTTAATAACGAACTTAACCACTTCACTGCAACCGCAATACTAGACGAACTGGTGAAAGTTTACAACAGGCGCGTACACTTCGTTATAGTCCATTTTTTTTTTCTTTGTAGGAATCCTTTTGCAACTAAGCGCGCTTTGTGTCTTAGTTGTTTTTCATATTCTTTATATTCGTTGATTTTGAATATCCACTTAGCTTTTAGCAATTTTGTCGTGTTAGGGGTCTTTCATATTTCATAACTTTATTTACTTCCATTGATTTCAATATCATTAATGGCTTGAATCCACATCTTTTCATCTGCTCTGCCAGATGAATTCCTCTTTAATGTAAGCAGAAAATCCTAACTTAAAACCCAAAAACCTATTTGGAAGCCTCTTTATTTATTGAGCTCTCTTGGAGTATCCTCTCATTCGTCATCTAGTGTGTCGCCATCACTACTATTTTCATTATGAGTGACATGCTCTTTGTTTTCATTGTTCGATTTTTCATCATTATTTCCTATATCATGTGCACCATTTTCTATAGTACTTTTGGATGCTTCGGTAACAAGCACGCTATTTTCACCCTCTTTTTGCATGTTACTCGTAATTATTCGACATCACACTCTTCTTGCATACTACTTCTTACAATTCGTGCAGGGGTTTCGAAGTTAGACTTTTCTTTATAGGCATAACATGACTCGTTGAATTTAATATATCTTGAAGTGATTATCTTCCTGCTTTGCATGTTCCATAATGTGTAACCACTTGGAACATATCCCAACATTACCAATTGTTGACTTTTCCAATCAAGTTTCTTGCGCTTTTGTTTCGGCACCCAAGCGTAAGCTCTATATCCAACAACTCAAAACTTACCAACATCTGGTTTGCTTCCGTACCACATTTCTGCTGGTGTTATATCTGCTGATATTGATTTGGTCGAACTTCGGTTGATTAGGTAAACAGCTGTCAGGGCAACTTCATTCCAGATTCGAGCAGCATGGTTCTTATTTTTTTCTATCAGTGATCTGTAGAACCTTTCTGCTACGCTATTTTTGCCATCCTTCTCTGAGGATGGCAAAATCAGCATCGTTTGGGTGCCGGGCCATAACAGAGTAAGGGGAAATGAAAGGGCAGACGATTTGGCGGTGAAGGCCAGAGGACTGCCGTCAATAAAATTGGTTAACCTGAAGCCTTTCGGGTCGACGCAGTCCGAGTTAAGTGAGTGGGCGACAAATGCGAATGCAACATTGTGGTACAGCGAAACAGTCGGTATGACGGCGAAAATCCTATGGGGGGATCCAGATCGTGGAAAGACGAGGCTATTACTGAAAGGAAGCAAGAAGGAGTTCAGTATAGCTATTGATATCATTGCGGGACACATAGGACTACGAGCTCACTTATGTAAAATCGGTGCGGCAAGTGATAGCATGTGTAGGGCATACGGGGAAGATGATGAGACGTTGGAGCATTTCCTTTGTCATTGCCTGGCTTTCGCGTCCAACAGATACCGGTACTTAAGTGGAGACACAATATCAGACATGAACCAACTTAGCGGTGTGGTATTGAAAACAATTAAGGATTTTGTAAGTAGCAGGGTTAGGCCGTTGTAAGTAGCTCGGTTACCGGCTTAGGTGTATGTCCATAGTGGCATGGGGCGGATTAATATCTGCACCCTCTTTTCAACCTAACCTAACCTAACCTATACCAGTTCCTTTGTGCATTTGACCCATATTCTCTACCCTGATCCACTGTTACAAGCCATTGCTTCATACTCCACGAATTTTTCAAACTATTCGGACTTTTCATTGATTGTATATATCACAGTTAAATGGATGTAGTCAGCAATGAAAGATACAATGTACTTTGAACCATCTAAAGCTACAGGATCGATTGGACCGCAGACATCTGAGTGAATACTCTCAAGTTGACGAGTAGACTTCTCACGTGCTTTATTAAAAGGGTCACGACATTGTTTTCCTTCGATGCAAACGTCACAAAAATTGACCTATTCTGGTTTTGCGACATGTTTGCTATTATTAAAACTGTCCTCGTATAGACTACCACGCTACTTCAATGCTGTTGCTACTTCAATGCCAGCTGATGTCATCTTTTTCACCGACAATAAATTGTCCCTTAGATCTGGTACGTATAGTACATCTTTCAATATGACATGAAAATCCCTGTTGTTAATACATTTAATTATGCTTTTATAATTTGCAATCAGAAATCGATTCTCTTTAGCTTTTCTTATCACCACGGGAGTCACAAGCTTTGTCAACGATTCGAAATACCATTTCTCATTAACCAAATGGTCACTTGCACAAGAATCTTGCTTGAATTTTTCGGCAGACTTACCAGTAATTGAATAATCTGCGTCTGCCATAAAACAAACTGATTTGCAATTGTCTTTTTGTATACACATAGCCCATAAAGTCTGCGTTCTTTGTTAATGATTAAAAAACAACATAAAAAAATAAATAAAGTTAAGTTTTGTTGTATATGTTGCTTCTTTATATTTCTTAAATTAGAAAACAAAAATACAAGTTTGCTTTTGCTTTTTTGTTCTAACGGTAATTTTGTCTCATAAGAAGAAATTATGAAAACCAAAAAGTCTGCGTTCACTTTGTTTACTTCAAAAGTACCGTTACTTTTTATGATGCTTGTTCTTATTTTTGATCAGTTTCAGTTCATTATCATAACAAGTGATAGTTACACGTGTTTTTTTTTTAATTAATAAATTTGGAAGCATGGAAATTAAAGGAAAGGAAATATGCATATCTGAAAGAAAAATAATTATTAAATTGTGGAAAGAAGGACAAAGCCTTAGAAATATTGGTGGAACAGTTGGAAGAACGTATTCTTTTGTCCAGCGCGTAATTAATTATTACAAAGAAACCGGCATTATAACTTTAAAGCCTCGGCCTGGGCGCCCAAAAAAATTATCCGTTAGAGAAGAGCGCAAAGTGATTAATATGGCAAGCAACAACCCTCGTATAACATCAACCAAAATTGTTGAAAATATTAAAACAATGTTTAACAAAAGCATCTGTGCCGAAACTGCCAGAAAAATGTTACATAGAGCTGGATTTCATAGAAGAGTTGCTCGAAGAAAGCCGTATATTTCAGTCATAAACAGACAAAAGCGGATTGCATTCGCTAATACTATCATCAATAAGCCTCCTGAATTCTGGAAACAAATTATTTTCTCCTACGAGAGCAAATTCTGTGTTTTTGGCATTAAAGGTCGGCAAATAGTGTGGCACAAGTCCGGGACTGAGCTGGAAAAACAAAATTTAGTTGGAACGGTGAAGCACGGTGGTGGTGGAGTTATAGTGTGGGGTATATGGCTGCTAGTGGAGTGAGTCAATTAGAATTTATTGAGTCCAAAATGGATAAATGGGGTTATCTCAATATTTTGAAAAAAAATTTGAAACCAAGCGCTGCTAAACTAGGGTTAGCAACGACATTTTGGTTCCAACAAGATAACGATCCAAAGCATACATCGGAGAATTGTTACGCTTTGGCTTCTATATAACACTCCAAAGCAGCTTAAAACACCACCCCAATCACCAGATCTCAACCCCATTGAGCATCTTTGGGATCTATTGGAGAAAAAAATTCGTCAGCACGTTATAACCACCAAGGAGATGTTACGAAGTGTCATGCAGGCAGAATGGGCAAAAATAACAGAAGTTGGTAAACTCCATGCCAAATAGACTAAGTGCAGTCTTAAAACAACGTGGCTATCCTACCAAATATTAGGAATGTGTTAATATGTTTTTATTTTGTGTTTAAATAACTCTTTTGTTTATTTTTAATTACTGAACGCAGACTTTGTGGTGCTTATATTTAATTGTTATCATATTTAAATTGTTCTAAAGTGAAAGTGCTTAACCGAAACTTAGAATTTTGTTTTTGTGTTTTAATGTCAGGAATATGAAGAAAAAATATATGTAAAAGAGTTGATTTGATTTATAATTTTATTTTGTGTTCTTTAACCAATCACAAAAGTTTGTCAGGTGAGCGCAGACTTTATGGGCTATGTGTATATTTAGGCTCCTTTAATGTACTTCTGGCTTCATTTTGACGGCAATCAGCTTCTTCATGTCCAAATTAATGACATATGTAACACCGTCCTTGAAATTTTCTTTTCAAATTCGTTTTACCTTCAAATGCTGTTTTAACTGGAATTTTAACCCCTTCTGAACGATGCTCCATTTCTGTTTCCTCAAAGAGAAACCTTTCCTTTACCATGTTGTAAGACAACTGAGATTTGTCTCTTGCTTTGTAGTCCTTCTTTAAAAAAAAACTTCTTTTGCAGCCATCAAAACATCCTCCAAATTCAAATTCTCAAAATGGATGGATGAACACGAAACTGCCATTCATCATACCTACTTTTATTAAATTTCGGAATACTAACGTTATCTTTTTGCTCGCCCATAACCTTTTATATTGGGTTGCCCAAAAAGTAATTGCGGATTTTTCATATAGTCGGCGTTGACAAATTTTTTCACAGCTTGTGACTCTGTAATTGCATTCTTTCTTCTGTCAGTTATCAGCTGTTACTTTTAGCTTGCTTCAGAAAAAAAGTGTAAAAAAAGTATATTTGATTAAAGTTCATTCTAAGTTTTATTAAAAATGCATTTACTTTCTTTTAAAAAATCCGCAATTACTTTTTGGGCAACCCATAGATTTAGTTGGTTTAGAAAGGAAAAAGATTTTATTTTTAAGAAAAACTAATTGACAAATTGTTCACAGAACAGCTCACAGGAGAATGACAAAATATTCAGTAAAATTCATTTACTTAAAATACAAGCATAGCTACTATGATTGATTTAACAAAGTAGACAAAATTCAAAGGCTTGTATGATTGTTTTTTTTACAACACTGTCACTTTAGGTTCTCATTTCTTTGAGAACCTGTCTGATTTCGCGGAGTTATTGGAACATTCGCTAGTTATTGGGCTTTTTAAAACACTCTGGATGATTAAACGGTAGGAACTAGAAGGCATCTTCCTTCTCCTATTCCTGTGGTATCACAAAGAAAACGTCTAAATGAGTCTGATGGTAGACTGTCACTTAAACCTAACCTAATCTAAGGTGTGTTCTTTAAAAGACAATAATATTCGGTGTGGTGAACATTTGAAAGACAATGAAAAGAAAGAAAGTGTTGTTTATTAGAAAATTGTTCGAATTATTACGGTGAGAATTCGAATAGACTTGGAAAATGCAATGCAATAAAGATGGAGATATCGGTAACCGGTCGTAAGAAAACCCAATGCGATACCGATTCCAAAGCAAAAGTGGTCGACCGAATAGTGAACGAGCTCCGTCATGTCTTTGTTGCTGTTTTCCATCTTTCGTCTGATCGTTTACTAAGATGGGGTGCGTCCAGAGGGATCTGGGTCTGAGTCGAGTGGGTCTGGCTGGGCAGTTAAACAGGTGAAATGTGGTGCGTGGTCCTTGGTCACAATCGGGACATACATCCTGCACGTCGGCATCAATCCTTGCTCTGTAGGGTTGAGGCGGCTGCTTCTGCCGGATCGTAATTGAGTCAGAACAACAGAAGTTGGGGGGGCGGTCGCTCTCCAAGGACTTCATCCACCCGGTAGCTATTTACGCATCTGCTATCATGTCAGCATTAATGTTGTCTAGACCCGGTTGATTCTGAGGTTTACTCTTATAGCGCTGAACCTCACATTCTAGATCATGTAGATCTACCTTATAGTGTTTTTAGGCGTCAAAGTTAAAAAATCTTAAACTTTTGCGCATCGCTTTTGTGGGATTTGTTTGTAGAGTTGCATTTTTAATGCGCGCGCATAGTATGTAAGGCTTCTGGGCAGTGGAGGATTTGAATGGTCTCTGCAATAGCAGTCCAAAAGGTATTGCTTAGATAGCATGTGGTTGTGTGTTCACATGATCTTTGTTTCCTGATGGTGGTGGTCCACATGAGAACTGAGGAGACAGCCCGTCGCAGTTCGAAGGACTACATTCTGACAGATCTGAATCTTATTCCACTGCGTGTCACAGAGATGACGATACTACAACGGCTCTGCATAACTTACCACAGACCGTACACCTGATGATCGGAATCATTTCTCCATCGAACATCACATTCAGCTCAGTATTCACCTCACGCGTATCTGTAAAAAACGTGGCTGAAGATTTGGTGGCAGATATCTTCAGATCTCTTGCAGCGAAATATGAGGCAAGTTCGTTGAGTTAGACGTTGAACCTATCGCAAATGTCTTCAATGGACCGGGGGCTGATGCCATGATCGTACAATCGTCTGTATATGATACGATCAATATGCCGTCTGGGATGGAATGGAGGATACGTAGAGGATATACAGAAGATGGTGATGAAGCTTATCGAGCCGATGAGAGAGGTAAAGTTGTAAGCGATGTTATTGTTGCGTCCGATAGTTTTCAAGAAGGAATTTGGAACAATTTTTGGAAATGATTCGACGAGAGGGGTAAACGCTATCGAAATGTTTATTCATAACATTCTTAACATGAAGTGGACATAAATGGTATATCACCAAGTCGATTGAAGAATATTGCGATTGATGAATTTTAAACACCGATGAATGTGACCGAGGTAAGAATATTCTTGAGCCTATCTAGGTATTTTCGTAAGTTTGTCGAGAGTTACGCCCACAATGCTGCCCCATTGACCAGGTTGACTAAGAAGGATATCTCATTCGATTGGTCAGACGAATGTAAAAAGTCTTTTACAGTTCTGATTCAAGCAATAATTAGTGAACCAGTTCTGGGTATTTGCGATATCAACAAAGACTAAGAACTGCACACAGATGCGATTAGCATAGGACTTGCCGCAATTCTCACCCAGGTAAGAAACTTGAAACTTGTTATCGATTCAGAATATATCTATGTATTTGGAAAACATTTTACTGTTTACACTGATTGCTCCGCAATTTCGAGTATGAAAACTGTGACACCGATGGTTCCACGTGTGTCGCGTTGGTTGTTAAAGATGCTCGAATATGATTTTAAATTTTGCCATCGTCTGGGAAAGCTCATGACTCATGTCGACGCAATGAGTAGAGCCCGTGGAAGTAGAATCAGACCAAGAAGATGTAGCAGCGAAGCTGATGCAGATAGACATCACGACAGATGACTGGATTTACACGATGCAGAAACAGAATCCTAAGCTTGTGCAGATATTGGCCATAATGAGGGATGAAGCTGAGTCATCTCAGCGGACGCATTACTGCAAAAAGTTTCTGATTTAAATACACAGACTGTACAAGAAAAGATGAACCAATGAGGACAATGATCTGTTGGTTTTCCGAAGGAACTGCTTCTACATCGTCAATGTTTATTGTAAAGAAAACGATAATCAACACATAAAAGTTGCAATACGGACGCCCCGAGCGAATGGGTTGGCCAAACTGGTGAATCTAAATATTTTGTCTTTCCTGGGGACTTCAACGTATTCCAAGGACTGCGACAACGAACTCAGAAAAGTCCAATGGAAGATCAATACGTCGGTCAATGCTACGTCTAAGTATTCACCTTTTGATCTTATTTTCGATTTCCAACTGTGAGACATCAGTTGTAACACACTTTGGTCTGCGGTTGCCAATGAAAAATGACTCCAAGTGAACGCCGAGAGGATGCGATCAATAACATCTTAGCAGCGAGAGAGGTGTGGAAAGCAAGATTTGAAGCGGAATATAAATATTTACATTTCCAATACAACAAAGACGATCTAGTTTTGATTGAGAGAGCAATGCCAAGAACTGGGGAATCTAGAAATCTTGATGCAAAGTACAGCGGCTATGGCCCAAGGAAGTTTTGCGATTCGACAAATACGTCATTGAAAACATCGAGTGAGTTCCGCGAAATCAACATAAATTCAGCGCTGTGGCCAGCAGTGTCAAGATGAAGCCATGGTGTGTCTTGTTTCTAGAGGTTGACGAAGTGTAACAAGATGATAGTCATCATGAGGACCATTCCGAAAAGCTCTTGGAACTAGAAAACGAGTTATCATCACGATGGCCGAGTAGTCATCAGTTTTTTTTTTTTGTATGATGGCAACTCTTATGAATTACACATAACTCTGAACAGCTGTCAAATGCGATGAAGGTGAAAACAGCAGGGAGTCTTGTTTTGGTCATTAACGGAGAAGCATCTCAAACGAGCTCAGCAATACCATTTTTCTAATTTCTTTTATTAAACACATATTACAATAATTTCAGTAAATAAACATTTTTAGGAGTGTGTGTTTGATTTTGATCGTTATTTATGGGTTAAAAAACAGGTCGAACTATTATGCCATTATTAGTTTTAATTTCAGCACTCGAACGTTGTTGTCTTGTCCGCGTACAACTTCAAGTTGCCGTCCTTAATGATGGCGAGGTCTTTTTCTTTGATGTCATTTTTAGTCGTTTTCCACCTAAAACGACGTTGGAGTTCAGTAACGTGTTCAGATTTCCATCGTCAATCGTTTCCATCGATGCAAGTGTGACAGTTCTGTAGTTGGAGGTTCTATTAGAGATTTCGGCGGAACGAATCTATTAGAATCTATTAGAGATTCCGGATAGAAGTTCCTCTAGATTCTCTAATATAGGAGATATCGGTCTAGAATTCAACACTGCTTCTATTTTAATCAGCAAAGTCACAAATTCTTCAAATGTGAATGAAACATGTTTGTAACCATTTTAAATGGGTCTTCATGCTTTTCACTGCGGCTTGCCATAAGCTGCCCATGTGTGGAGCACAAGGTGGGATGAAGGACCAAGAGAATCCATGGAGACCATACTTTTCGTGAAGACTTTACTCAGCGGTTTTTAAAAATTGGTTGTGCTCTGCAGAAGTTTATAGCTCGCTTCGAGGAAATTTCTACCGTTGTCGGAGGACATCGTTTTTGGTTGCAAAGAAGGCATCAGCTGAGAGATCAGAGCAAACTTCGAGATGCACCATGTTGAGAAGCAAACAAAAATAGAGGCATAGCCCTTGATAATTATAGCATTTTTTAATCGATTTTTCGCAAAAGTAATTTCTTCTGTGGTTAAGGATTGAGTATCAAGTTTTAGTTCTCTTGCCGCAAGACGAAATATGTAACTGATGACATGTAGTGCCCTATTTAATGACAAAAATCTTTCTGTAATGTTTTCTTGAATTTCAAGATGAAATGTTGAAACTTTCTTGGTTTCCAAGTCAGTAGGATCAAATGTCCTGGGCTGCGACTAATTATCTGTTGGTTGTTGATGGACCATGCCACCAGAGTGTGTTGTATATTATTGGGTTGCCTAAAAAGTAATTGCGGATTTTTTAAAAGTAAATAAATGCATTTTTAATAAAACTTAGAATGAACTTTAATCAAATATATAATTGCCATTTTGTTCGATAACCTTTTTACATGTTTCTGGCAAATTTAGTATTCCACGCTCATAGAACTTCTGGCCTTTATCTGCAAAAAACTGAACCAAGTGCGATTTTATAGCCTCATCATTGCCGAAAGTTTTACCATTTAAGGAGTTCTGCAAAGATCCAAATAAATGGTAGTCTGATGGTGCAAGGTCAGGGCTATATGGTGGATGCATCAAAAGTTCCCAGCCAAGCTCACTCAGTTTTTGGCGAGTGACCAAAGATGTGTGCGGTCTAGCGTTGTCCTGGTGGAATATGACAGCTTTACGATTGACTAATTCTGGTCGCTTCTCCTTGATGGCTGTATTCAATTTGTCCAATTGTTGACAGTAAACATCCGAATTAATCGTTTGGTTCCTTGGAAGCAGCTCAAAATACACCACACCCTTCCAATCCCACCAAACAGACAGCATAATCTTCTTTTGGTGGATATCAGCCTTTGAAGTGGTTGGAGCTGGTTCACCATGCTTGGACCATGATCGTTTTCGACTAACGTTGTTGTTAACAATCCATTTTTCATCTCCAGTTATGATTCGTTTTAAAGACGGATCGAATTCATTGCGTTTAAGGTGCATATCACAAGCGTTGATTCGGTTTGTTAAATGAATTTCTTTCAATACATGTGGTACCCATATTAAAATTGACGTCAAACAAACAAATGTAAACAAAATTTCGCGCACTTTTTTTCTAAAGCAAGCTAAAAGTAACAGAGTCACAAGCCGTTGAAAAAATTTGTCAACTTTTTGGGCAACCCAATAAGTTCTGAAGAGAGAACCGCGGGTACCCAAATCAGCGGGGTTGTCTTCCGTCTTTATATGTTTCCATTGGGTGTACCTTGATGCGTCCAATATTTTTGTAGCATGGTTTGCTACAAAAATTGTGGCGACTTCTGTAACTATCCATGCACGATGGATGAGTCAGTCCACATAAACAATTCATACGAACAATGAGATGAATTTGAGTGTTGTTTTACCAATATTGTGCGCAGCTCCGCTCCACATAGTACCAGCTTTGGAATTGTAGTTGTCTTTCCAGTTGACTGGAAATATCGACGTTTTCACTAACGGTTCGAATATAAACTGCACCACTATAAGTTTTCTCCGAGGCGTCGCAGAATCCATGTATCTGCATTAATACACCTGGAGAATATTTCACCCATATGGGGATTTCAATACATTCGATACTGGGCAAACTTTGAACAAATGAGTTCCATTTTATACCCAAATGCAATGGGATGCTTTCGTCTCATTCTGACTTTTCTTCCCAAAGATTTTGCATAAGTACTATAGCCACAATAACTATTGGTCATAACCAACTAAGTGGATCGAAAAGTCGAGCAATCACGCAAAGAATCTCCCGCTTCGTTGCTTCCAGTTTTTTGCTTGGTTACACAACATAATAAATCTTACCCTGCATTGCACTCCAGCCGAAACTGTGCAATATTGAGATTTGAGCCAGGACGAAAAATTATCTGTTAATGTTGTCTTTCCTCAAAATGAACAAAAATTTGGCGATACATTTTTTGTATAGCAGCTGTAAAAACGTATTTATAATACCGCCAACCGAGGACGAACTGCATAAGATCTGTTTGTAGAATTGGGCCTGAATACAAGACATCATTCTAGTAGAATCCGATGCTGGATTTCTTCGACCCATTAAAAACAACACGAACTTTTGTTTTCTTACTATCCGGTCATACAACAGAATGGTGGGGTCGAAAAAATGTAGATTGTTTTCCGTCTGGGGTCTCGTAGTGTAGACTCTGATCAGGATTTTTGCTTAATGTTTTTCATTCTATGGAATTGGACGAGAGCCATGTTTCAGGGAATTCGGACTCAAAAGGAAATCTCAGAAATCTGAACTAACCTGTCAGTTTCTTCGATTTCCCAAAATTTCTTAATTTGTTCATGAAGAGCAATATCATCGGGTTCTGACACAAGACTAGAAAACGTATTAACATCTGTCGATAGCAGGTGACCGGACAAGTACCAGTCAAAATGAGATTCGCGAGCTTCTAGACCTTTTCCTATGTGCGAGCTACCGCCTTTTAGATTTATGCTTGGAAAATAATCGCTGCCTATCATCATATCAATAGGTGCGGGCTTGAAGATTATCAACTTTGACTTATCTCAAGGGCAATAAATGAGAAAGTTTTGATACAACAATGGCGTTAATTCGTATTATGAAGTTGGATTTCCTGGATTTTAGGTTAACAGAATAATGATAGTTGGAGCTTCCGACTACTGTACCGCCGAACCCTGAAGTCTGGACATTTCTGTTTCCGACAGGAAGTCTTAGAATTTGTTGGACTTGCCAAGTGATAAATGACCTTTCAGATACGAAATCAAAAGGGCTCTGATGGAAAATAATTCTCCTTCATGATCAATATTTATAAGTGCCGTTGGCAAAATATTCTGAGAGAAATGAGCTTGAACGTGGTTTAATGGTTGAGTTGACCGTAGGTCGTTGGAAACAGGGGGATCAGCTCGTGAAGTTGAAGTTTCCGCTGGTTTGCTAGAGTATCGCTGTCTTTGAGAAGAGTTTTTCTCATTTGGTTCAAGATGAAGCATTGGTGATGCTTTCGATTGCACTTGGAACATGATTTCTCACTCGTACAATTGAGCCTAAATTCAGTTTTCGAAAGACAATCAGCACAATACTTGTTTGCATAAACAAATTTTATTCGCTCGCCTACAGCAAGAGATTTGAAATAATGACAATTTCGTTGTGGTTGATGTTGGCGATATTTTGAATAAGAGAATTTCTGTTTCTTTGGTTCCAAATAGGGTAAGAAAGCTTTAGAGCGCTGCTGTTTTCCGTGGCTTTCTTTTGGAGTAGATTTACGGAAATCCAATATAGTTCAATTATTTCAATTCCGTTTTGATAAGAAGGTATTCATTTGTAACCATGTTAGCAACTGTCTGAGAGAAACTTCCCATGCGCAAAGTTTATTCGGGAAGCTTAGTAAATAACCCAGGATGGGGTCCCAATTATCTGTGTCAATTTTATATGCTTTTTAAAAATGGACAGGCTGTCGTTGATACCGCTTTGTATCTGCCTAATCGATTTTGGAGTTTTGTGCTGATGACAACTTTAGATGATTGACAAAAAACTGCAGTTAACTCTAACCATCACGCGTACCCTCCTTCAAATAGCTGGGTGTCACAGGGTAGCAGCTTCAACGAAGAAAACCCGGGAAATTTTCTTTGGCCTTTCTTTCATCTCCATCAATTTTGTCTTATATTTTTGGTATAAATTACTGGCCTCCTCATATTTATTAGGAACCATTTTTACAAAATCAGGTTGATGGGTTTCATTATCAGCCGTCATTTGCTCCTCAAAACTAACCGTAAGCTTACCCCAATTCATATTTGTGGAACAATTTCCCTGTTTGCAAATAGAATTTGTCTATGCTATTAGGTTGATGACAGAATGCAAATTTTATTGTGGTACGATTTTCAAATTGTTTGCAATATTAAACTCTCGAGAAGTTTTGGTTTATGAGTATATTGTTTTGTAGAAATGGCAATGTTTTTGGTTAAAAATGTCTGTATTATCTTATAATATTTTCCATATTTTTCTTAATTAATGGTATGCGCATAGAAATTGCAATGCTTACTTTAATAATTTGTTTGAGGTTTTTTGTGGTTTAAGCGAATGTTTTATGTTGGTTATTTTCCTTTAATTTACATTGAACTATTATTTACAACATATTTCATTAAAATCCACATGATTTTATGTTTTTTTTAACAAATTCGGGGTATTCTGTGGGTATTTTTAAACAATCCCACTCACCAACCGTTTATCGTCAAGTGGCAACACCAAAATTTATTCCACCCCAATTGTACACACGAACGTAGGGCAAATACAAAAAACAAATCTCTTTAGTCAAGCTGACTTCAAACAATGTTGTTTTTGTTGTACGCACTTGCAGCGGTTTCCTATGTTGTTGTTGTTGATCGCTGATCACATAGACCATTACTGTTGTGCCATTGAAATTTAAACCGTTAGAATTCCTGTTGAAATTAGCGAAAAAATTCTAATTTTTGAATTTAATGTTTGTGATATATTTTTACAATTGTTTTTGTTATTTGTTACCACCATTTCCACTATATTTATTACATGTTTTTAGAACTTGTTTGTACCGGCACTGATTATGTTTTATTTTCAAAACATGTACATATGTGTTCTATTGCAAATTTTTCTGATATATTTGTGAATATTTGTGACATATGTATATAACAATAGTAAGGATTTCCACTCACATTTGTATTTTATTTTAATCTATAATTTTTTTATTTATGTTGCTTTGTTGGGCTTTTTAATATCTAGGTGGGAAGAAATTAGTCGTTGACCATTCAAATTCTTTTAATTTTTCACAATGCCTTTTATACTTTTTCAAATTTTAAATTTACTAACACTCCTTCTACAAATGTTTTTTTTTTTAATTAACAACTGTTTCACTACTTTTCTTTAAAAAAAAAACACGTCCGTCCGCTTCAAATTGCTTACTTTAAATTTGTTGGGCTCTTCCGTTACATAATTACCAGGTTATGTACCGTAAACAGCTGGGTACACATTTTTTCGCGAAGTGCACTATCTGTCAACCAGTTTTGGTTGTTTGTTTGTATTATAAATAAGAACTAAACACACGCAAACAACGAAAAATGGCGCAAATTAGTAACATACGCAAAATCAGAGCTACACTAATCACTGATTTTTGCATATAGTGCACTCAATATTTTTTGGGCAACTGCCGTTACCTGTGAATGAATATCTTGGGCTCTTCTTCTTTTTTTTTTAATGTTGTACATATGTACGTATGTGTGTACATGTAAGTGGTTGATGCATGGTGCAAGAACTTAGAAGGTAGGATCATTTGCCCAACAACAACAATTTTCTTTGCAAGGATTGGAGGATTGTTTACAACTCGTAATGTCAAATGCCGGCTGGGCAGCAGTATACCTACCGAGGTTAGAATAAGAAAAAAGTTTAGTAACTTTCCTGGCCCAGAGAAATTCGTTATTGTTTTGTTCATTTACCGATGATTTCCAAATTCAATGTTGAGTGAAAAACGTATACCAGCACTTCCTTTTATAAACGAGACGCCAAATCAAGAAATAGAAGCCAAATCAACTAGGTTAGGCTTGGTTAGGTTGAAAAGAGGGTGCAGATATAATCCACCCCATGCCACTATGGACATACACCTTAGCCAGTAACGGCTTGTTGTGCGCTCTAAAAACTATTAAGTAAGCTATAAAAAGAAAATTTTAAGTTAGGAATTCCGTGCTACTTACAAAATCCTTAATTGCTTTCAATGCCACTCTCCTAAGTTGGTTCATGTCTGATATTGTGTCTCCCCCTATGTACTGTTGGAAACGAAAGTCGGGCAATAACAAAGGAAACGCTGCAGCGTCTCATCATCTACCCCGCATACCCTGCACATGCTATCAATTGCCGCACCGATTTTACATAAGTGAGCTCGTAGTCCTATGTGTCCCGTTATGATACCAATAGCTATACTGAACTCCTTCTTGCTTCCTTTCAGTAATAACCTCGTCTTCTCACGATCTGGATCCCCCACAGGATTTTCGCCGTTCTACCGACCGTTTCGCTGTTCCACAATGTTGCATGCGCATTCGTCGCCCACTCCCTTAATTCGGACCGCGTCGATCCGAAAGGCTTCGGGTTAACCAAGTTTATTGACGGCAGTCCTCTGGCCTTCATCGCCAAATCGTCTGCTCTTTCATTTCCCCTCACTCCGTTATGGCCTGGCAACCAAACGATGCGGATTTTGCCATCCTCAAAGATGGCGTTAATCTCTTTCTTACACTGCAAGACTGTTCGTGACCTTACCGTCCTGGTTGTTATTGCCCTTATGGCAATTTTACTGCGTAAGCACCACACCACTTCACCCATTCCTTGATCGCCCGGATCTCCGCCTGCAGGACCATATTATGGTCAAGCACAGATGTCAATCCCTGGGTTCTCAATGTAAACCCCCAGGCCCACTGTGTCCTCTAGCTTTAATCCATCCATGTAACATTATCTTCCAGATGGCAATACTAGGGTTCCGTCAATCCAAGATTGTGCCGATGGCAGCAGTGCGTCGCACTTGACTTCAAGGTTCATCTCATATATCCGATCGGAAACCTCTCCTCTTCCTTCCAGGTTTCCTATCGTCGCCTCGATTATACCGCGATGGTATGAGCTGCTCCCATCCTCAATCCATTCTCCCATCGCCTTAAGTCTCATAGCCGTAGTGGCTGCCTCATACTTAATCTGTATGTCAATGGGTCGGATATCTAGAATAGTCTCCAGTGCCGTAGTGGGAGTGGTCCTCATCGCTCCGCCTATGCCAAGACAACATGTTCTCTGAACCTGTTGTATGGTCCTTGTGTTGCACTTTTTCTCCATAGTCCTCCAAACTACTGAGGCGTAAGTAAGTATTGGTCTAATCACGCTCCTGTAGATCCAGTGGACTGTCATAGGATTCAGGCCCCATTTCGAGCCTACGGCCCGTCTACATAGTGCCCAACATCTGTGAGCCTTCTCAGTACGCTCCTGAATGTGACACTTCCAATTCAGTTTCCTGTCCAAGATCATATCTAAGTATTTGACCTTGTCAGATATCGAAATCGTCTTATTGGGGAAACGTGGTGCGTTAAATTGGCCCACCCTCGTCTTCCTCGTAAACAGGCATATTTCACTCTACTCTGTGTTAACATTTAGACTTCTGGGTATAGCCCAGTCATAGGCCTTATGCAAGAACCTTTCGGCCCTTCTGTATAGCTCGTTCGGATCCTTACATCTTAGACGTATTATAACATCGTCTGCGTGCGGACGGGCTCAAATCCCTGCAGACAGCATCCGTAATAGGTCATTTATGGTGGTCACCCATAGGAGTGGCAATAAAATGCCCCCCTGTGGCGTGCCCCGTGCCACTTTCTCCCCAATATTTCTGCCATTGGACACAATTTATCCACCTGTTCCTTAGCATATGGTTTACCCAGTCTCTAAGGACCGGGTCCACCCGGTACTGGTCTAAGGATTGGATCAGTGTGTCGCTCCGCACATTGTTAAAAGCCCCCTCGATGTCAATGCATACCGCCAGTGTGTACGTTTTGGCATCGAAGGATTCTTCTATTTTATGCACAACCTCGTGCAGGGCAGTCTCCATCGACCTTCCCTTGACATAGGCATGCTGTTCGTATTTGAGCAGTTCGCTGGATGTCATACTCTTTATCATGGTGTCCACAATATGTTCCATGGTTTTGAGTAGAAAGGACGTAAGGCTTATGGGTATGTAGGCCTTTGGTGTCGCATAACTTGCCTTGCAGGGCTTGGGTATAAACACCAACCTTGCCTCCTGCCAGGCTTTCGTAGTATATGAAAGTCTTAGGCACGCTGTGAAAATTTTGGCCAGACGAGGCGCCAGAAAGTCTGCCTTTTTCTGTAGTAACGCCGGAAATATTCCATCAGGTCCGGAGACTTTAATGGTTTGAAGCTCCTCAAGGATTTCTTCACCATAAATTCCGTTATTATAAACCTTCGATCAACGTCATTATTCCTAGATTCCGGTATCTCCGTGAGTCCCGTCGTATCCTGTGGAAAATAGGGTTTCATCAAAAGCCTCAACATGTCCTCCGTTGTCTCTGCTCTCACTCCCATATCGTCTACTTAAGTTTCAGTTTGGACATGGGTTTTTGAGAAAAACTTTTTAATCTTGGCGGCGTCATTAACGCTATCGACCTGTTCGCAGGAAAGCTTCCAGGAGGCACGTTTTGCCGCTCTGGTAATCTTATTGTATTCCTAGAGCCGTTTGTAATACACATCCCTATAAACTTCCGCTTTTTTACGACGTGCTCTTTTAAAAAGTCTGCGGACCTCTTTCCCAATATTGCGAATCTCCTAGGCCATCCAGGCTTTTTCTTGGGCTGATTTCCTTTCCCGTAGAGGACAACTGTCTTCGAAAGACTCCACCAGTGCAGTCGTAATCCTGTTGACATTTTCGTCAATGTTTTCTATGCTTGGACAATCTAAATTATCTTGCCCAAGTCTTCTTCTGAGTAGCCTTCCGAATTTTGTCCAGTTGGTTTTCAACTTTCTCCGGAAGCTTATTAGATTCAGCGCTGGCTGTGCTATTCTAAACCTAATGTAGCGATGGTCAGAGAAAGAGTGTTCCATGGAGACCCTCCAATCCTGAGCCTCATCGATCAGATTTTCGGAACATATCGTCACATCTAATACCTCCTCCCTAATCCTATTAACACAGGTGGCGGTGTTACCAATATTAAGTGTTATTAGGTCGTTAATACTCAAGAACTCTGCCAGGGCTTGGCCCCGCTTATTAGTGTTGGTGCTGCCCCACGAAATGTGGTAAGAGTTCACATCGCACGCTATTAGTACCTTGTTTCCTGTCTGCTTTGCTTTCATCACCAGCCGTTGCAGCTCCGACGTGGGTGGCGGTGTCGGAGAGTCGAAAGGCAGATAAAGTGATGCCAGGTATGCTCCACCGTCTCCCTGTCTCACCACTGTTGCATCCGACGTTGACAACTCTGGGAAAATATAGCAATGACCTCAATCATTGGTCCTCCCGTAAATGGGCATCTTGGGAGTAGGTGATGATCTCATCGTCTGTTTCCCTGTTCTTAAGACTGCATTGTCTTTCCTGTCACTGTACTGCCTAATATCAACGTATTATGTTCTTTGCCTATCCTGGTCTTCTGACTCTTTATAAAGTCGGTAATGGTTTCATCGTCGGGTCACTTTTCGTTAAGCTTATTGGGTTTCCATTCCCTGTACTGCCTGTTGTTTCAACACTAGGATCTTTGCTTATCTTAGTCTTCCAAATCTTACGTAAATGGGCGTCTTGGGAGTAGGTTGGTACCATCATCGGCTACCTGTTCATTGCGTTGCATTGAGACTGCTGTCGCTGCGCTACCTAATGTTTCAATATTAGGATCCTTACCTATCCCAGTATTAAGTCGGTGGCCCATCACCGTCGTCGAGTTCCTGTTTGTTAGGCTGTGTTGGGTCACCCGCCCCTGCACTGCCTGATATTTTAGTATTTGGATCATTGCTTCTCCTAGTCTTTCCATTATTGAGAGATGCCGTGATTGTCTCGTTGTTGGCCCCCTGTTTGTTGGGCGGTGTTGAGTTGAGTCGCAGAATGAAAATTTCTGCCTATCCTAGTCTTCCCAATCTTGAAAAAAAGATTTGCTCTCGTAGTGCGCCATGCCTTTAGTCTTAGCCAAACTTGTCACGGAGACTTGATCAATGCCAACCACAAATAGAGTTCCTTCCTCCTTCTCCTCCATGTGGCAGACCTCCCACTTCTTTGCGACCAAACCTTGGTTTTGCTTGCCCAAGAATCCCAACATGCGTTTTGTCGCAAATTTGCTGCCCCATCCCTTGATATCGACCGTAGCCTTTGTGAGCTGGGGGATATCCACCTTTCTCACAAGGTCGAGCTTTGCGCCCTCTCAGGGATCGTGAATACCTCTGACGAGCTGTTTGACGGTATCAGTACATTCCGCCGACGCAAAACGCAGCATAAAGATATCTCCTCTAAACTCGCAGCTCATCATTTGTATGGGTGGACCCTCTACAAAGTTCCCCACATGTTCAAAAATCCGATAGTTAACCAGATCCTCCACTTGGGACCAATGATCTGGTGGAATCCTACCGGATGCACAGCCGATATTGATGACTGCATAAGTCAGCTCATCTTTGTTGCACTTCCTTGCCAGTCTGGCGTAAGAGAGAGGCTCCTCACCATTCTCAGCGACCATCTTCCCCTTCCGCGATGGCTGTGGAAGTCACAGTCCTCACGAAAACTCAGGAGACGTTCGCGCTTCTTTTATACCTTTTCCAACTTTGTCCACCTCCGCTGGACACAGTCTGGAGTCTCCATTGTGGGATGACTGGCTTGATTTTACCAGAGTACTTGAAAGCGGGGAGCTCTTTTTCTTCTTCAGTATTTTAGCAGTGTTATGCTCTTCGGGAGATATGATTCTTTTTCCAGCTTCCCTAGAAGTGCTTGGAATGTCAGTTCTATCCCTTCCAGCATCCTGCACTTTCGCCCGATTACGCTGCCGGTACATACTCCTCTGTCTCCTTCGTCGTGCACCGGATCGCTTTCTCGGTCTGCTTGTGAGCTTAGCAAAGCCATCGCTAACTTCTGTTGTTATCCCGATGCCCCATCTCTCGATTAGGCTGCGATGACTGTTTCATTGACACAGTTGCTGTCTGAATCCGAGTCGAAAACTCCACCTTTATCTAAAGGCTGGGCACGAACTGTGCATTCCTCTGGTTTATCCGTCTCTTCTTCATTTATTAGTCTGACGACTAGTTGTGCGCTTGAATCATTACTCTCGACTACAGGTGCCAAGGCACCCACACCTATAGGAGGGGAGGACAACATGCTGCGAAGAAGTGTGCCCTGTTCCTTTGTGGAATGTTCATGGGCAAAATTAGCAATTTGCAGACTCCAATTCCAAAGGAGAACAAAAAATCGAATTCCAAATGAATTGGGAGCATTTATTGAAGTCTTAAACGTAACTTAAAGCTAATGTAACAAAAAGGGTCTGGTTCTTGCAGAGGGATCAAACTTAACGAAAGATAGCAAATGGGAGCAAAGTGTGATAGTAAAAGCTTTGATTTAAACAATTAACAAAATGAGTTTATATTAGGCGTATTCGTTGACATGTTTTTAAATGAATAAAGGTTAAATAATAAATAAATGTTAGAAAATATGAAATTATACTTAATCTAGTTGAACAGTTCGTTCAACAGTGTGTGTCATGTTTCTTAACTATAATCGACACACACAACCAAAACTCGATGACAGATAGTGCACTTCATGAGAAAAATTGGTAATCAGCTGTTTGCTGTATATTACCTGGGTTAATATGTCTTGTTATGAGGTGCTTACTCCACTTCAGGATGCACTTATAAAGTCAAGGCGGATTTAAAAAGTTGGTCTCACGGGAACAGCTGTTAACCGCCGGCCAGGTTTGACGGTATTAAGATTTCATATTTTTTTATGCTTTCTGTATGTTGTCATCTTCTTTCTCGTATAATCTCTACTCATGTACGCACACGTATACAAACACGCACACAAATTTCTTTGTGTGTTGGCTAAACATAGCTCAGCTTGATGGCAAGATGGCGGATTGACCCATATGATTTGTAGTTGTTGTACAAATAAGACTACCTTTAATTTTTTAATTGATTTTTTTCTAAAGTCGCATAATGATGTTGTACTTGATCCGATAAAACCACATCAAGAAATAGAAGCCGAATCAACTATGGAAACAATAAAATACGCATGTGAAAATTGTGATGGTGAAAATATAAAATCTTCCAAGCAGATAATTTGTTATTGCCACGAAAACAATCACAAAGAACCATAAAACGACCATGTATTTTTTCCTTTTTTTAAATTTCTCGAAACGTTTAAATTTGCAATAATTTTACTCAGCTGTTCGCATGACCGTACCTTCAAGTTCTTGTATCATGGTAATTTCGTTCGGGTTAGATGCAAGATATATTCATTTACAACAACAACAATATTGAGCGCACTATCAGTCAAACTCAGTGATTAGTGCAACCCTGATTTTGTGAATGTTACTTGTTCGAGCCATTTTTCTCTGTTTGTGTGTGTGTGTTATAGTTCTTAACTTTCATACACAACCAAAACTTGTTGACAGATAGTGCACTCGCGAGAAAAAAAATGTACTCAGCTGTTTACGGCACACTACCCTTAATTATGTCATTGTTAGATGTTTATTGTGCCTCTTAAATGTACCAAGATATATTTTTCCAGTCGGTGTAACGCGAACAGCTGGGTACAATTTTTTTCTCGTTGAAAACACTATCTTTCAAATTGAAAAAATGTTGTATGTTTACATTTGCATGTTTTTCCCTCAACACGTGTTATGTTAACAACTGGTTGTGTTGCGTGCATTTTATTTAAAGGAAAAAACAATATTATTTAAGTATTAAAGGCAAATGAGTTTAAGAAAAGTGTTTTTGTTATATGATATTAATATTCTTTTTATCTTTGCAGATTATTTGCGTCACAAATCAGAGGAAAATGTAGCATCCAATTGCCGCCCCCTTAGAAGGTTTTTGATTAAAGTAACCCATTTTATGCGTCAGTCCGCAGAAGTTTCCAAAAAATTAAGGTGCAAACGAACTCGGAAAAGTACCCACCCAAACCGTCAACAAGTAAACGGGAATCGCTGTGCATTTCAAAGGCTGCCAGATTGAAAAATAAAGAGGGAGGCTAAAATTATGGATTTGAAAACATGTGTGCACCTTCTTTGTTGAGAGATGGTCACAAGGGTGTTAGTGGCCAGCTTTTACTGGCTAGAACTAAAATTTCACTTATTGCGTCCATCGTTAGGGGTTATTGGATGACTGGAAAACATGCTGAAATACCAGAAGTTCCAGGTACTATTTATGTAGAAGCTGTGAGGTAAACAAACTTGAATATTTTGCTTGTGAGTCCGAAAATCTGTAGTTCCACTTTACGCTCCTCTTTCTTTAAAGTCGTGTTGCAATGGACGATATCAAGTCATCAGGCTTTAAAGGAAAATGGCTGGTTCAACGACAGAAACCAGAAGGCATACTTCCTACCATTGCAACACAAAGAAATAAATTGTCTAAGTTAGTGTGATCGCAGAACACACAAAAGTGGCCTTACTGGTGGTGTTCTTCTATATTTTTGGTATTCTTTGGCAATTTAAATTATCTTGCTCAAGTCCTTTTCTGAATAGTCTTCCGAATTTTGGCCAGTTCCTCGTCTTCTCTCTATCTGGACCCTCCCCATAGGATTTTCGACGTCCTACCGAACGTTTCGATGTTCCACAGGGTTGCATGCGCTTTCATCGCCCACGCTCTTAACTCGGACTACGTCGACCCGAAAGGCCTCAGATCAACCAACTTTATTGACGGCAGTCCTCTAGCCTTTACTGCCAAATCGTCTGCTCTTTCATTCCCCCTTACTAGGCTATGACCCGGCACCCAAACGATGCGGATTTTTTCCATTCTCAGAAAAGGCGTTAATCTCCTTCTTACACTGCAAGACTGTTCGTGAGCTTACCGTCCAAGTTGTTATTGCCATTATGGCAATTTTACTGTCTGTAAAGATGTTCACACTCGACATCCTCGTGTTAGCACCACACCACCCCACGCATTCCGTGATCGCCCAGATCTACGCCTGTAGGATCGTTGTTGTTGTTGTGTTCTAACTTTCGTCTGCTTGATTCTGCTGTGTTCCAAGACCCAGGAGCTCTGCGACTAAGATGGGGTGCGTCCGCAGTGATCTGGGTCTGAGTCGAGTGGGTCTGGCTGGGCAGTTAAACAGGTAACGTGTATCGTGGGGTCCGTGGTTACAATCGGGACATACATACACGTGCAAGATGTATGTCCCGATTGTAACCAGGACTCAATCATTGCTCTGTAGGAGTTGAGGCGGCTGATCTGCCGGAACGTAATGGAGCCGGAACTACTCTGGTTTGCCGGGGGAGGTCAATTTCTTATGGTGCAACTGGAGGTGGTCGTTCTCCAAGGACGACATTCATCCGGTAGCTATTTAACGCATCTGCTACAGTGTCTGCATGAATGTTATCTACGCCCGCATGCCGCTTGTTCTAAAGGTTCTCGGTGGATATCTATCCACAAGATGATAATTTGGATGGTCTCTGCGATAACAGCCCAAAAGGTATTGCTTGGACAGCACGTAAATATATCTTCGCACTGGTAAGATCTTTGTCCCCTGATGGATGTGGTCCACATGACAACTGAGGAGACAGCCCGTCGCAGTTCGTGTCACAAAGCTGACTAGACCACACTGGTGCTGCATAATTTACCACAGACCGGCCAATCGCTTTGTACGTGATCAAAAAGGTTTCTATGTCTGCACCCCAGGTGCTGCCAGCAAGTGACTTGAGGACTTTGTTTCTACTTTTGACTTTATCGCAAATTGCTGTGGCAAGTGGGGAGAATATGTAAGAGCTGTCAAATGTGACGCCAAGTATTTTAGGACACTTGATGGTCGGCATCATTTCTTCATCGACCATCACAGTCAGCTCAGTATTCACCTCACGCGTATTTGTAGTGAACAATGTGACTGAAGATTTGGTGGCAGATATCTTCAGATTTCTTGCAGCGAAATATGAGGCAAGTTCGTTGAGGTAGACGTTCAACCTATCGCAAATGACGCAATGGATGTGGGGCCTGATGCCATGATCGTACAATCGTCCGCATATCATACGATCTCTATGCCGTCTGAGTGAGTGGAATGGAGGATAGGTAGAGAGCGTTTCCGGCTTGGCTGGAGGCACGTGTTGGCGATGTCCTCAAATAGTTTGATAGGGCTAATCGTGTCGAATGCCTTCGATAGTGTTTTTGTTATATGATATTAATATTCTTTTTATCTTTGCAGATTATTTGCGTCACAAATCAGAGGAAAATGTAGCATCCAATTGCCGCCCCCTTAGAAGGTTTTTGATTAAAGTAACCCATTTTATGCGTCAGTCCGCAGAAGTTTCCAAAAAATTAAGGTGCAAACGAACTCGGAAAAGTACCCACCCAAACCGTCAACAAGTAAACGGGAATCGCTGTGCATTTCAAAGGCTGCCAGATTGAAAAATAAAGAGGGAGGCTAAAATTATGGATTTGAAAACATGTGTGCACCTTCTTTGTTGAGAGATGGTCACAAGGGTGTTAGTGGCCAGCTTTTACTGGCTAGAACTAAAATTTCACTTATTGCGTCCATCGTTAGGGGTTATTGGATGACTGGAAAACATGCTGAAATACCAGAAGTTCCAGGTACTATTTATGTAGAAGCTGTGAGGTAAACAAACTTGAATATTTTGCTTGTGAGTCCGAAAATCTGTAGTTCCACTTTACGCTCCTCTTTCTTTAAAGTCGTGTTGCAATGGACGATATCAAGTCATCAGGCTTTAAAGGAAAATGGCTGGTTCAACGACAGAAACCAGAAGGCATACTTCCTACCATTGCAACACAAAGAAATAAATTGTCTAAGTTAGTGTGATCGCAGAACACACAAAAGTGGCCTTACTGGTGGTGTTCTTCTATATTTTTGGTATTCTTTGGCAATTTAAATTATCTTGCTCAAGTCCTTTTCTGAATAGTCTTCCGAATTTTGGCCAGTTCCTCGTCTTCTCTCTATCTGGACCCTCCCCATAGGATTTTCGACGTCCTACCGAACGTTTCGATGTTCCACAGGGTTGCATGCGCTTTCATCGCCCACGCTCTTAACTCGGACTACGTCGACCCGAAAGGCCTCAGATCAACCAACTTTATTGACGGCAGTCCTCTAGCCTTTACTGCCAAATCGTCTGCTCTTTCATTCCCCCTTACTAGGCTATGACCCGGCACCCAAACGATGCGGATTTTTTCCATTCTCAGAAAAGGCGTTAATCTCCTTCTTACACTGCAAGACTGTTCGTGAGCTTACCGTCCAAGTGGTTATTGCCATTATGGCAATTTTACTGTCTGTAAAGATGTTCACACTCGACATCCTCGTGTTAGCACCACACCACCCCACGCATTCCGTGATCGCCCAGATCTACGCCTGTAGGATCGTTGTTGTTGTTGTGTTCTAACTTTCGTCTGCTTGATTCTGCTGTGTTCCAAGACCCAGGAGCTCTGCGACTAAGATGGGGTGCGTCCGCAGTGATCTGGGTCTGAGTCGAGTGGGTCTGGCTGGGCAGTTAAACAGGTAACGTGTATCGTGGGGTCCGTGGTTACAATCGGGACATACATACACGTGCAAGATGTATGTCCCGATTGTAACCAGGACTCAATCATTGCTCTGTAGGAGTTGAGGCGGCTGATCTGCCGGAACGTAATGGAGCCGGAACTACTCTGGTTTGCCGGGGGAGGTCAATTTCTTATGGTGCAACTGGAGGTGGTCGTTCTCCAAGGACGACATTCATCCGGTAGCTATTTAACGCATCTGCTACAGTGTCTGCATGAATGTTATCTACGCCCGCATGCCGCTTGTTCTAAAGGTTCTCGGTGGATATCTATCCACAAGATGATAATTTGGATGGTCTCTGCGATAACAGCCCAAAAGGTATTGCTTGGACAGCACGTAAATATATCTTCGCACTGGTAAGATCTTTGTCCCCTGATGGATGTGGTCCACATGACAACTGAGGAGACAGCCCGTCGCAGTTCGTGTCACAAAGCTGACTAGACCACACTGGTGCTGCATAATTTACCACAGACCGGCCAATCGCTTTGTACGTGATCAAAAAGGTTTCTATGTCTGCACCCCAGGTGCTGCCAGCAAGTGACTTGAGGACTTTGTTTCTACTTTTGACTTTATCGCAAATTGCTGTGGCAAGTGGGGAGAATATGTAAGAGCTGTCAAATGTGACGCCAAGTATTTTAGGACACTTGATGGTCGGCATCATTTCTTCATCGACCATCACAGTCAGCTCAGTATTCACCTCACGCGTATTTGTAGTGAACAATGTGACTGAAGATTTGGTGGCAGATATCTTCAGATTTCTTGCAGCGAAATATGAGGCAAGTTCGTTGAGGTAGACGTTCAACCTATCGCAAATGACGCAATGGATGTGGGGCCTGATGCCATGATCGTACAATCGTCCGCATATCATACGATCTCTATGCCGTCTGAGTGAGTGGAATGGAGGATAGGTAGAGAGCGTTTCCGGCTTGGCTGGAGGCACGTGTTGGCGATGTCCTCAAATAGTTTGATAGGGCTAATCGTGTCGAATGCCTTCGATAGTGTTTTTGTTATATGATATTAATATTCTTTTTATCTTTGCAGATTATTTGCGTCACAAATCAGAGGAAAATGTAGCATCCAATTGCCGCCCCCTTAGAAGGTTTTTGATTAAAGTAACCCATTTTATGCGTCAGTCCGCAGAAGTTTCCAAAAAATTAAGGTGCAAACGAACTCGGAAAAGTACCCACCCAAACCGTCAACAAGTAAACGGGAATCGCTGTGCATTTCAAAGGCTGCCAGATTGAAAAATAAAGAGGGAGGCTAAAATTATGGATTTGAAAACATGTGTGCACCTTCTTTGTTGAGAGATGGTCACAAGGGTGTTAGTGGCCAGCTTTTACTGGCTAGAACTAAAATTTCACTTATTGCGTCCATCGTTAGGGGTTATTGGATGACTGGAAAACATGCTGAAATACCAGAAGTTCCAGGTACTATTTATGTAGAAGCTGTGAGGTAAACAAACTTGAATATTTTGCTTGTGAGTCCGAAAATCTGTAGTTCCACTTTACGCTCCTCTTTCTTTAAAGTCGTGTTGCAATGGACGATATCAAGTCATCAGGCTTTAAAGGAAAATGGCTGGTTCAACGACAGAAACCAGAAGGCATACTTCCTACCATTGCAACACAAAGAAATAAATTGTCTAAGTTAGTGTGATCGCAGAACACACAAAAGTGGCCTTACTGGTGGTGTTCTTCTATATTTTTGGTATTCTTTGGCAATTTAAATTATCTTGCTCAAGTCCTTTTCTGAATAGTCTTCCGAATTTTGGCCAGTTCCTCGTCTTCTCTCTATCTGGACCCTCCCCATAGGATTTTCGACGTCCTACCGAACGTTTCGATGTTCCACAGGGTTGCATGCGCTTTCATCGCCCACGCTCTTAACTCGGACTACGTCGACCCGAAAGGCCTCAGATCAACCAACTTTATTGACGGCAGTCCTCTAGCCTTTACTGCCAAATCGTCTGCTCTTTCATTCCCCCTTACTAGGCTATGACCCGGCACCCAAACGATGCGGATTTTTTCCATTCTCAGAAAAGGCGTTAATCTCCTTCTTACACTGCAAGACTGTTCGTGAGCTTACCGTCCAAGTTGTTATTGCCATTATGGCAATTTTACTGTCTGTAAAGATGTTCACACTCGACATCCTCGTGTTAGCACCACACCACCCCACGCATTCCGTGATCGCCCAGATCTACGCCTGTAGGATCGTTGTTGTTGTTGTGTTCTAACTTTCGTCTGCTTGATTCTGCTGTGTTCCAAGACCCAGGAGCTCTGCGACTAAGATGGGGTGCGTCCGCAGTGATCTGGGTCTGAGTCGAGTGGGTCTGGCTGGGCAGTTAAACAGGTAACGTGTATCGTGGGGTCCGTGGTTACAATCGGGACATACATACACGTGCAAGATGTATGTCCCGATTGTAACCAGGACTCAATCATTGCTCTGTAGGAGTTGAGGCGGCTGATCTGCCGGAACGTAATGGAGCCGGAACTACTCTGGTTTGCCGGGGGAGGTCAATTTCTTATGGTGCAACTGGAGGTGGTCGTTCTCCAAGGACGACATTCATCCGGTAGCTATTTAACGCATCTGCTACAGTGTCTGCATGAATGTTATCTACGCCCGCATGCCGCTTGTTCTAAAGGTTCTCGGTGGATATCTATCCACAAGATGATAATTTGGATGGTCTCTGCGATAACAGCCCAAAAGGTATTGCTTGGACAGCACGTAAATATATCTTCGCACTGGTAAGATCTTTGTCCCCTGATGGATGTGGTCCACATGACAACTGAGGAGACAGCCCGTCGCAGTTCGTGTCACAAAGCTGACTAGACCACACTGGTGCTGCATAATTTACCACAGACCGGCCAATCGCTTTGTACGTGATCAAAAAGGTTTCTATGTCTGCACCCCAGGTGCTGCCAGCAAGTGACTTGAGGACTTTGTTTCTACTTTTGACTTTATCGCAAATTGCTGTGGCAAGTGGGGAGAATATGTAAGAGCTGTCAAATGTGACGCCAAGTATTTTAGGACACTTGATGGTCGGCATCATTTCTTCATCGACCATCACAGTCAGCTCAGTATTCACCTCACGCGTATTTGTAGTGAACAATGTGACTGAAGATTTGGTGGCAGATATCTTCAGATTTCTTGCAGCGAAATATGAGGCAAGTTCGTTGAGGTAGACGTTCAACCTATCGCAAATGACGCAATGGATGTGGGGCCTGATGCCATGATCGTACAATCGTCCGCATATCATACGATCTCTATGCCGTCTGAGTGAGTGGAATGGAGGATAGGTAGAGAGCGTTTCCGGCTTGGCTGGAGGCACGTGTTGGCGATGTCCTCAAATAGTTTGATAGGGCTAATCGTGTCGAATGCCTTCGATAGGTCCTGGGCTACGAGTACCGTCCTATCACATGGCCTGGGCTGATTGAAGCCACGGCAAATGTGTGCGGTGATGGCATGCAAAACAGTTGTTGTGCTATGTAGTCTTCGAAATTCATGTTGATGCTCGGCGAATGGAAATTCTCCTACGAGGCTCTGGAGGAGTAATGCCTCAAGCGTCTTTGCTACTGGTGAGAGGAGGGAGATCGGTCTGAGCGACTCCCCCAAACTCTGGTCCTTACGAGGATTCAGTAGCGGGATCACTCTGCCCATTTTCCAGACATCGGGAACTATCAGAGTGTTCAAAGACAGGTTGAGGACAGTAGTAAGGTACTCAACTCCAGGTGAATCATCAATGTAGAGCATCCTTCGGGGCCCAACGCCTTGGATGATTTGGTGATGGCTGTCCACCGGCTCGGAGACCACGGATACAGCGAATGGCTCTTCTCCTTGCCCTGTCACTCTCAGGATGCACAATAAATTGACGGTTGAACAACCTGGAGCATTTCTTCGGATCAGTCATGGTTACTTCGCCAAAAGTGACTGAGGTCCTTACATCCCGTCTACCGGGATTCGAAAATGACTTAACAGTAGACCACAGCTTGCCTAAACAGGTGCCTAAGTTATATTGTTATAAGTGTTCCAGCCACAAATTCCGCTTATGTTCGTTGGCTAACCTGTTTATTTCCAGATTCAGCTCATTGATTCTGGGGTAAGTGGGGTCAATACAACGAATCCCATCACGCTCGTCTGCGAGTACCACTGCCTGCGCCGGGAAATTAGACCGAACTTGCCACGGAAGTCGTTGCAGTTTAGTTGCAAAAATTATACTTTTCCCGGCACTGGCCTTGCAATATTGGGGCTGGGATGCTGCTGTTGCATATATTGCCGCATGGGAGAACTCGGGGGGTTCACATAGCCCGACGACGAGGACGCAGAAGGCGACGATGACGCTTGTGACGAACTGCTGGCTCTGTTCTCACAGCACCTTGCAACATATCCAGTATGACTATACTCCCGTAGTGAAATGAGGCCAGAGCAAGATCGGGAATGTACCCACTCCATGCACCGGCTACACCTCACCGACACCGACCGATGATGGAGGCGTTTCTGGCAAACCGAACAGAACCAGGGTCCGGGTACTTTTCAATGCCGGCACGGACCAGAAGCGTGCGGAGAAGACGCTCGGGGATGTGCCTCTTCCATGACGAAAAAACGACGAACACGTGCACTGAGGTGGCAGCCCTTGCCGACAAAAGCTCCATCGGGTCAATCCGGTGCGTACAACCGGCTGCCATGGGACCGAATTATGGTTAGGTAGTCTAAAACAAATCTCAGTTCCAGGGTTCTCAATGTAAACCCCCAGGCCCACTTTGTCCTCTACCTTTGATCCATCCGTGTAACTTGATCTTCCAGATGGCAATACCAGGGTTCCGTCAATCCAAGACTGTGCCGATGGCAGCAGTGCCTCGCACTCGACTTCAAGGTTCATCTCAGGTATCCGATCGGAAACCTCTTCCTTCCAGGTTTCCTATTGCTGTCTCGATTATACCGCGATGGTGTGAGCTGCTCCCATCCTCAATCCGCAGTGGCTGCCCCACATTTGATCTGTATGTCAATAGGTCGGATATCTTGAATAGTTTCCAGTGCCCTAGTGGGCGTGGTCCTCATCGCTCCGCCTATGCCAAGACAACTTGTTCTCTGAACTGTTGTATGGTCCTTATGTTGCACTTTTTCTCCATAGCCGTCCACCAAAGTACTGAGGAGTAAGTAAGTATTGGTCTAATCACGTTCCTGGGAGCCTTCTCAGTATGCTCCTGAATGCGACACTTCCAATTCAGTTTCCTGTCCAAGATCACACCTTAGGACATCATTTTATTGAGCTAACGTGGCGCGTCAAATTGGCGCACCTTCGTCTTCCATGTGAACAGGCATATTGCAGTCATCTCTGGGTTAACACTGAGACCTCCCAGTCACATGCCATAAGCAAACACTTTCGACTCTTCTGCATAGCTGGTTCGGATCGTTACCCCTAAGAATTATTATAAAATCGTCTGCGCAGAAGACGGGTTCAAATTCTTCCGCAATCAGCACCCGTTATAGGTCAATTTATAGTGGTCACCCATAGGAGTGGCAATAAAATCCTCCCATGTGGCGTGCCTTGTCCCACTTTCTCCCTTATATTTATGTCATGGGACACACAATTTATCCACCTGTTCCTTAGCACATGGTTTATCCAGCCTCTAAGGAACGGGTCCACCCGGTACTGGTCTAAGAATTGGATCAGTGTGTCGATCCGCACATTGTGAAAAGCCCCCTCGATGTCAATCCACCAGTGTGTACGTTTTGGCATCGAAGGATTCTTCTATTTTATGCACGACTTCGTGCAGGACAATCTTCACCAACCTTCCCTTGACATAAGCATGTTGTTTGTATTTGAGCAGTTCGCTAGATGTCCTACTCTTTAGCATGTTATCCACAATATGTTCCATGGTTTTGAGTAGAAGGGACGTAAGGGTTATAGGTATACAGGCCTTTCGTTTCACAGAACTTGACTTGTGGGGCTTGGGTATAAATACCACTCTGGCCTACTCCCAGGCTTTCAAGCAAGTACTAGGTACCAGAGATGGTCCGTAAGACGATTTTTTAGGTTTCCGACTGTCAAAAAGTTGTAAAAGTCGAAAACGTCGTATACTTGTATAAAACGTAGAAAAAGTCGCAAACGTCATAAACCTTAATAACTCAGTGTAAAAGTTTGATTTTTAGCAAATATTATTGTCACTTATTTGCTGTATATAGAAGAGTTTATTTGTAAAAAAATTTCGCAATAAAAGAAATATTAATTTTTTTTTTTTTAATTTTTGCATTTACATTTTTCACACAATAAATTGGAAATATACGCAAATTTCAAGTCAATTTATAAAGTAACGTTTAAGGATTTTTTTGTGAAGCAAAAAATCAATAAATTATTAGTTTTCATCAATTATATTTAGAAATTGCAATTATTTTGCATCCTTTTGCAAAATTATTTGCTTCTCCCGTTTTAATTCGCTTTTTGAAAGCTGTTGTAAACGACATATGTTAAAAATACATGACATCTGAGGAAGTGTCAAGTGACAAAATTTTTAGTTAATCAGATCAAAAATTCGACATATTTTCGTTCGAATTTTTTTTTCTGTCAGAAACCTAGTTTTTGGGCTAGGTTTACGACGTTTTCGACGTATGTAATATACGTCGGAAATGTATGTCATATACGTCACTGTTTCTGACAGGCCATCTCTGCTAGGTACGCTGCAAAAATAGTGGCCGGATGAGGCGCCAGATAGTCGGCCTCCTTTTCTAGTAACGCCGGAAATATTATATTAGGTCCGGGTGTCTTAAATGGTTTGGAGCTCCTCAGGGCTTCCTTGACCATAAATTCCATTATGATAAACCTTCGATCAACATCATTATTCCAATATTACGGTGTCTCCGTGAGTTCCGTCGTATTCTATGGAAAATGCGTTTTCCTTTGGAAAATGGGTTTTCATCAAAAGCCTCAACATGTCCACCGTTGACTCTGCTCTCACTCCCATGTCGTCTTCTAAAGTTTCAGTTTGGACATGGGTTTTTGAGATAAACTTTTTCATCTTGGTGGCGTCATTAACGCTATTGACCTTTTCGCAGAAATGCTTCCAGGAGGCACGTTTTGCCGCTTTGGTAAACTTATTGTATTCCTTGAGTAGTGTGTAATATACATCCCAATAAACTTCTGTTTTTTTACGACGTGCTCTTTTAAAAAGTTTGCGGACCTCTTTCCCAATATTTTGAATTTCTTTGGTCGTCCAGGGTTTTTCTTGGGCGGATTTCCTTTCCCGAAGAGGACACATATCTTCGAAAGACTCCACCAGTGCAGTCGTAATTCTGTTGACATTGTTGTCAATGTTTTCTATTCTTGGACAATCCAAATTATCTTGCCCTAGTTCTCTTCTGAGTAGTCTTCCGAATTTTGGCCAGATGGTTTCAACTTATTAGGGAAGCTTATCGGATTCGGCGCTGGTCGTGCTATTCTAAACCTAATGTTGGTGAGGGTAACCCTGGTGTTACCAATATTTGAATCAACTGTCAACAATTCGGAGAAATGGAGAAATTTCCCCAGCCAACAACGTCATTTTGTTTATTTATTTTTTGTTGTAATTTATAATCATCTCATTGGTATAAATAAGCCTGTTAGCCCTTTATTAGCCTCTTTTGTCGCCATAGTAAAAAAAATAAGTGAGTCAAGTGCTTTGTATAAAGTTTAAATTTTCATGATTTTATTGTGTTAAATTCATTTTAAAATGTTTATTATTACCTGTTTTCCTTTCAATTTAATATTTGCTTAAAGAGAATAAACAACCCCTATGTTAACAACATCAACAACGTGAACATCAACGGCATTGTTAACAACAACGATCACTCATTAACCATCACATAAAATCTTTTAATTTGCCAAACGGAATTTAAGCCTTGTGTTTTTATTTGGAATCTGCCGGTTGTGGGTGAAGTTTATTCTGGATCGGTGACAAAGGAACATCTTTATTCTTTATTTTTTCATTTGTTTGTGAAATCGTCGAAAGTGTTACGTCTTTGCTGTTTTTATGTCCGACAATCAGACGAAGAAAAGAACCAGTGGCCGAAACACCCAAGGAATTCCTCCAGCCCGTTTTGATTCTGAGATATACGATATGTCGCTTACCCATTCGCCGAAAGCAAAAACGCCGTCTCACAACCCTCAAAACGAACCCTTAAATGCCGCTTCGACCAGTACACCTCCAGCCAACCTCAATAATGTTAATTCTTCTTCTTCTTCACAGCATCAAAAGACACCAGTCAATTCGCAAGCCTCAGTTCCAAAACCTGCAAATGAAATTATTGAGTTGAAGAAACACGTCAATGCACAAATGCAGCAAATGCAACGTCAAATGCAGGCAATGCAGACAGAGATTCTTGCTTCGACACAACAAATGCAAAATACCGCCAAACAAATGCAAGAACAATTCACCAATTTACAATCACTGTCTGCAATGCCTTCTTTGATATCACTATTACAGCAAACACAAAGCCAAACACCGCAGCTGCACGTAAGTCATAACCCACCATCTTCACATTTGCCAACAAGTGAGACGCAAGAGCCATTAAATTCACCAGACCGCACATCGTATCACCAACCGCCACCAGGATCATCCATAACCTCACATATGTCTGTCCACAGTTCACACTCACAAAATTCATTACATTTGCCTCAGAAGAAAATTTATCCATTACCTATTTTTACAGGCCTTCCCGAAGAATGCAGACATTTTACGAATCATTTGAAAGCACAACCACTGAATTTGGATACTCCAACTTACACAACATAATGCGCCTGAGAGATTCGTTAAAGGGCCGAGCAAAGGAATCTGTAGAATCCCTCTTAGGTAATTCAAGCAACGTCGCCGCCATTTTGGAACTGCTGCAAGAAACATTTGGCCGACCGGAACAGTTGATCAGGAGCCAAATTGAGAAAGTAAGGTCGGTGTCACCAATAGCCAATGACAATCTTGAGGCACTCGTCAATTACGCCAACAAAAAATGCAACATGGCCACATTTCTAAAGAACGCCAAAGGTGAGCACCATTTAACAAATCCTTCGCTTCTAAGTGAATTAGTGTCCAAGCTGTCAACCAATCGCCAAATGCAGTGGGCAGAAAAATGTCTGCAGCTTCAGGAACCAGCCACTATCGTTGATTTTGCAAATTGGCTTTCTACACTACGCCGCCTAGCCAATATGGTCAACGACACATTGCCAATTGCAAGCACATCTGCTAATCGCCGCCATGTACCAACAACTACTTCACAAACATCCACCCGAAAATTTGCCTGCGTTGGAGTTTCTTCTGGTTATCAATGTCCAGTTTGTAATGGTGAGTGCAAAGACATTAAAAATTGTCCAACTTTTTTACAGATGTCACTGGATGACCGTTGGAGCAAAGTGAAGCAAATTAAAACATGCTTCAGTTGCTTAAAGAGAGGACATCAAGTAAAAAACTGCCACCAAAAAGGACGTTGTGGGGTAAATGGCTGCCAAAAACCACATCACTCACTATTGCACAAAACTTTTCCGGCATTGGAGTCTTCATCAGCCGTTTTGTCACAACCCAACATGAATACCGACGCAATAACACAACAAACCGAATCGCAATTAGACGCAAGAAGAAATTGCCATGCAACATGCCACACCGAAAACGTATTGTTCCAAATTCTGCCCATAACAATATACGGTAGGCAAAAACAACTCACGATCTACGCGTTTGTTGACGACGGAGCAAATGTATCAATGCTGCATACAGACATTGCAAACGAGCTAAATATACATGGCGAAAGAGATTTTTCGGAACTTCAGTGGCTAAATAATCACCGCACTTCACAAAACACCGAAAAAATTAATATTACGATTAGTGGAATTGGCCACTACAAAGATAAATATACAATTTCCAATATTTATTTATCAGCTGATCTGTCATTGCCAGTGCAGAGTTGCCACATGGCTCATTTTTTAAAATCCCAGGAATGTGAAAAAATCTCAAAATTTCCCGTGCATGATTATTCTAACGTGCGACCAATGATGATCTTGAGCCTGCAACACTCATTTTTGACCGTTCCCTTAGAAGTTCCACGTCTTATAAGTGAATTTGGGCCTATCGTTACAATAACAAGATTGGGAGCTATTTTATATGGACCGATACCAGGTGATAAAAATAACACTAATAAACATGTTTTGCATTTTCGTAGGTGTTCAAAAACTGAAAATAATCTACTCGAAGATATGAACAACATGATGCGTGGTTATTTTGATGTAGGAGATTTCAAAGGAGAACGAAAGGGCGATGCAGTTATTGAACAAGGCTACAAAGTGGGTAAATGGCAGATACGAATGTCCTCTTTTATGGAAGGAGAATGTACCACTAATAGCGGAGTCATACGACATGGCACTAAGACGTTTATATAGCATCGAGCAAAAAATGGCTAAAAATCGTGAGTATGGAATCGAATACAAAGCAAAAATCGATGATTATATTAAGAAAGGATACTGTCGGAAACTTACAACTGAAGAAAAAGAAGCCAAATATGATCGTGTTTTTTATATTCCACATTTTGGTGTGAAAAATCCCAACAAAAAAGGTATTCGTCTTGTATTTGATGCCGCCGCTTAAATTAAAGAATTTTCTTTGAACAAGGCCCTAATATCAGGCCCAGACATAAATAATCCACTAATTACCACTCTTTTTAAATTTAGAGAAGGCCCAATTGCAGTATGCGGAGATATAAAGGAAATGTTTCATCAAATTGGTGTAACGAAAATAGACCAAAACTGCCAAAGATTTTTATGGAGGAATGGAGATGTGAATTCGCCAGTGGACATATATGTCATGGAGCGTCTGATATTCGGTGCCACTTGTTCCCCCACAATTGCCCAATTTGTGAAAAATTTAAATGCCAAAAAATTTTTGGATACACTCCCTAGAGCCGTTCGTGGTATCACAGATCGTCATTATGTGGATGACTATGTCGACTGTTTTCAGTCCGAAGAAGATGCAGTCAAAATATTAAAAGAAGTCATCAAAATTCACAAAGTTGCGGGATTCCACTTACATGGCATAAAATCCAACTCGAAAAAAGTGCTTGATGAGTGTGGTAACCCCGATGGCGATAAAGGTAGTAGTGCAACACCTTTTGTTATGATGGAGTAGAACGAATACTCGGTATTCGATGGGTACCCGCAACAGATGTCTTTTGTTTTGATTTAAAACTAAATAAAGTGGACGGACGAATATTAAGTGGTAAAAAAATTCCAACCAAACGAGAGATGTTGTGTTTAAATATGTCGATCTACGACCCGTTTGGTTTTGTGAGTGACTTTATGGTGACGTCGAAAATTATAATGCAAAGTGTGTGGAAGTCTGGTATACAATGGGATGAAGAGCTCCCTAAAGAAATATATGGCCGCTGGAAGTTTTGGTTAGCCCAATTGCCAAATATTGTAAAATTCAATGTGCCAAGGTATTATAATCCAACATACCATAATAATGATGTCGAACTTCACATATTTACTGACGCTAGTGAGGATGCAATGGCTGCGGTGGGTTATTGGCGTGTGGTAAGTAGTGATATCAAAGTAATTTTTGTGATGGGCAAGACAAGTTGTGCCCCAACTAGATTCCACACAACACCCAAGTTGGAATTACAGGCCGCCGTCATGGGAATACGGCTTAAAGAATTAATTATGAAAAACCATAAAAAATCGATTAAAAATATTGTTTTTTGGACAGATTCTACAACGGTGCTGCAGTGGATCAGGTCCGACCACAGGATGTACAAACAATACGTGGCAAATCGAGTGGCGGAAATTTTAGAAAGCAGTCAGGTGGAACAATGGAGGTGGTGTCCAGGTCCAAATAATCCCGCAGATGAGGCAACAAGGGCAAATCTAACCAAAGAATATGACCCGAACGGAAGATGGAAAAATGGCCCAAATTTTTTAATGAAAAATGAGGTGGAGGGGCCGAATGAAACAAAAACAAATTCAGGTGCTGATCGAAGTAAAGTGGAACTTCGTTCAAAGTATAGAGTGCTGGTGGCAAGGCAAGTACATTCAGTTGTACCTGATATTAATCGTTTTTCGAAATATAGCACATTAAAAAGGACTATGGCGTGGGTGCTTCGGTACATGCATAATTTGAGGTGCAAATTAAAACAAAGTGCTGGTAGATCTGGAGAGCTGTCAGTTGATGAGGAAGAAGAAGCAGAGAAGTATCTCTGTAAGCAAGTACAACAAGAGATGTTTGGAGACGATTTAGCCGATCTTGCTACAAGACAAAGGTTGTCAGAAAAGAGCGAACTCAAATCATTAAATCCGTTCATGGACACCGATGGTCTGTTAGGTGTTTCCGGAAGAATTGATAATGCCACTTTCTTGTCTCTCGATGCCAGAAGGCCGATAATTCTACCTAAAAATCACCTGTTTACCAGCCTTTTAGTGGAATCCTACCACGTTCGTTTTTGCCACATCAATGTTGCCACAGTTATGAGCGAAGTTCGACAAAGGTTTTGGGTGCCATCTCTTCGTCAGCTTTTGAATAAAATCAAGCTCAGATGTCCTATGTGCAATGTTAGTCGAGCTAAGCCTACACAACCGCAAATGGCTCCATTACCTGTGGATCGTATTACCCCATATGTGCGACCTTTTTCATATACCGGCCTTAACTATTTTGGCCCTGTCAATGTTACCATTCGCCGTCGTAAAGAAAAGAGATGGGTAGCCCTATTTACCTGTTTAACCATCCGAGCCGTCCATCTTGAAATCTCCACCGATCTGTCTAGCGATGCCTGTCTGCTTTGTATACGGAATTTCATCAACCGAAGGGGCGTTCCAGTGATGATTCGAAGCGACAATGGGACAAATTTTGTTGGCATCGCCAAAGAGCTCCAAGGTACGTCTAATTTTCTCGATATTAATGATTCGTTTCGTTCAAGTATGACGGCTCTTGGCATTAAATGGGTCTACAATACACCAAACAACCCTAGTGAAGGCGGCGTTTGGGAACGCTTAGTCCAGTCGGTGAAGAAGGCCTTGTATGCGATGTTGAAGGAACATGCGCCCAAATTGGAAACCCTTCAAGCTCTGCTCATAGAGGCGGAGAATATGGTGAATGCGAGGCCTTTAACTCATATTCCTGTTTCTCCTGATTATTCCGAGCCATTGACACCCAATCATTTCATTCTTGGATGTCCCAACTCAACTCATACACCAGCACCTTTTGAGCCAAGGCTAATGTGCTTAAAAAAACAATGGCGAGTGTTTCAGAACATGAAAAATGGCTTGTGGAATCAGTGGGTGCATGAGTATCTGCCAGATTTGACCCGACGCACAAAATGGTGTCTGCCTTCTCAGCCAATGAAAGTGGGATGCCTAGTCTTCTTGTGTGATGGTGAGCTGTCGAGAAGTCAATGGAAGAGAGGTCGAGTCATCCAATTGTTCCATGGCAAAGATGGTGTGGCAAGATCAGCTGAGGTCCGTACTAGTGCTGGTGTATATCGTCGTCCTGTTTCGAGATTAGCTGTCCTTGACGTTGAAGCGCATGATGGTGAAGCCTCCCCTCTGGGTCAGTTCACGGGGGTGGGGATGTTGGTGAGGGTAACCCTGGTGTTACCAATATTTGAATCAACTGTCAACAATTCGGAGAAATGGAGAAATTTCCCCAGCCAACAACGTCATTTTGTTTATTTATTTTTTGTTGTAATTTATAATCATCTCATTGGTATAAATAAGCCTGTTAGCCCTTTATTAGCCTCTTTTGTCGCCATAGTAAAAAAAATAAGTGAGTCAAGTGCTTTGTATAAAGTTTAAATTTTCATAATTTTATTGTGTTAAATTCATTTTAAAATGTTTATTATTACCTGTTTTCCTTTCAATTTAATATTTGCTTAAAGAGAATAAACAACCCCTATGTTAACAACATCAACAACGTGAACATCAACGGCATTGTTAACAACAACGATCACTCATTAACCATCAAATAAAATCTTTAATTTGCCAAACGGAATTTAAGCCTTGTGTTTTTATTTGGAATCTGCCGGTTGTGGGTGAAGTTTATTCTGAATCGGTGAAAAAGGAACACCTAATGTGGCGACGGTCAGCGAAAAAGTGTTCCATGGACATCCTCCAATCATGAACCTCAGCGATAAGATTTTCCGAATATTTCGACACATCTAATACCTCCTCCCTAATCCTTTTAACAAAGGTAGCGGTGTTACCAATAATAAGTGTTATTAGGTCGTTAGTATTCAAGAACTCTGCCAGGGCTTGGCCCCGCTTATTAGTGTTGATACTACCCCACGAAATTAAACAATGGTCTAAAGCCGGACAATATCCTGCAATGGAATCTCAATAAGATTCTAAGACCAAAAAAGAAAGGGCAAACAGTTAACTTTAATAAAAAAAATGTTAACCAAAAAATTCGATATAGAATGATTAATTTGTGTGAATGAAAATTTCAACTTGCGCCTAATTCGTTACAGAGAAGTATTCGTTATAGAGAAGTTCGACATCTACGTGATTCATCGGAGGATTAAACTCAACTGCTATGGAGAATAAATACCGGAGTGATCTTTGTCGCACAACAGGAGAATATGTTTCATTATAGTCAACAGAACTTCAGGCAATCATTATGCCGAGCTATGTTACCGTTATCATCTCTTTGAATCTTAAAATCCATTTGTGGTACCCCATTTTACTTTATCCGGACCAACAACTTCCCAGGTATTATTTTCTTTCAAACTATTAAACAATAGCTCGTTTCCAAAAAATGTTCTCTTTACATGTAACCGCTTCTGAATAATAACCTGGTTTGTCTGTGATTCCAAAAGTGACAAATATTATGTTGTCACTCATATCAGTTTGACGTGATATTATTGTGGATTTTCTAATAATTTGCCCTTCGTCGGTTTTTACTCGAGTTTCCTTAAAATCCTCATCGTTTCCAAAGCACTATCTTCTTGTTCTTCATTTTCTTGAACACGTTTGTCTCACGTTGAAATTAATTATCTTCAGATTGATGTGAATTTTAATCCAGAATAATCCTCACTAAATTCTCATCATCCTGTGCTTTCAAATCTTCAATGACATTTGCACCTGATTCAGTGTGAAATTCATAACGTCTTCCAAAATACATACGGTCTTATATACATTTTATTTAACTTAGTATCATATCTTATATATAAAAATCAATTTGTGTCTGTTTGTATGTTTGTGTGTTCCTTATAGACTCAGAAACGGCTGAACCGATTTTCTTGAAATTTTCACAGATGGTGCATAATGATACCGTGGTGAAAATAGGGTACTACATTTTTTGATATCTGAAGGGGGGCGGACCCTCCCCCTTACCCTAATTTTCAAAAACGCCAGATCTCGGAGATGGGTGGTGCGATTTAAGCGAAATTTTGTGTGCTCTCATATAGCCCTAAAAATAAAAATTTGGTATCCAAATTTCGGATGGGGTACCTAGGGGGGCCGCCCCACCCTAAAACCTACCAAACATATATTTAGAGCAATCACGACAATATGTGACTCAAATGAAAGGTATTTAGGATAAGAAAACGTATCTGATATTCATTTGTCGAACCAAGTGCTAGGGGGACCACCCCAACCCCCAAAACACCCCTAAATCGGACATATTTACCGACCATGCCAATATGGGACTCAAATGAAAGATATTTGCAAGTAGAATACGAATCTGATATCCAAATGTGGGACCACGTTTCTGGGGTCCACCCCTTCCCCAAAACACCCCCCAAACAGGACTTATTTACTGACCATGGCAATAAAAGGTATTTGAGTGTATAATTAGAATCTGATATCCAAATATGAGACCAAGTGTTTGGGGGCCGCCTCTCCCCAAAAACCTCCCCCAAAGGGTACAAATTTACGACCATAGCAATATGGGGCTCAAATGAAATGTCTTTGGGAGTAAAGCACAAATCTGATATCAATATTCGAGAAAAGTGTCTATGGGGCCACCCCACAACACCAACCAACCCCCAAAACACCCCCAAATCGGACATATTTACCGATCATGGCAATATGGGACTCAAATGAAAGGTATTTGCGAGTAGAATACGAATTTGATATCCAAATGTGGGACCACGTTTCTGGGGGTCCACCCCTTTACCAAAACACCCCCCAAACAGGACTTATTTACTGACCATGGGAATATGGGGCTTCAATAAAAGGTATTTGAATGTAGAATACGAATCTGATATCCAAATGTGGGACCAACTGTCTATCACCAACGCCTATCACCAAAAACATCCCCCAAAGGGGACAAATTTACGACCATAGCATATGGGGCTCAAATGAAAGGTCTTTGGGAGTAAAGCACGAATTTGATATCAATATTCGGGAGGAGTGTCTATGAGGCCACCCCACCCCCGCAACTCCACCCAAATAGTAAGTACTTTCTGACTATTGCAATATGAGACTCAAATAAGAGGGTTTTTAAAGTGAAAAGCCAACTCACTGAGTGGCCGCCTATCCCACAAAACACCCCCCAAGCCGGTCATGTTTGCCGACTATGGAAATATGGGGCTCAAATTAAAGGTATGTGGGAGTAGACCACGTATCTGATATCAACATTAGGGGCCAACAGTCGAGCGGACGTCCCACCACCATGACAACCCACAAATAGGACATATTTGCTCGCCAAGACAATTTGGGTCTTAAAGAGAGTGGAACTAAATATTCATAGTTTTTAGGGCCTATACCCCAAACCGGACACATTTGCTGACTTTTGCAATAAGGTGTTTAAATGAGATTAGAAAACGAATATGATATCCGATTTTGAGTGCAATGATATTTTTTCCGGGCTAAGTGTTTAGGGGCCCACCGCAAAACACCCCTAAATCGGGCATATTTACCGACCATGTCAATGTGAAGCTTAAATGAAAGGTATTGGGGGGTAGAGCAAGAATTGATACCCATTTTTGGGACCAATTTTCTGGGGGTCTACCCCTTTCCCAAAATATCCCACAAACAGCAATATGGGGCTCAAATAAAGGTATTTGGGAGTAGAATACGAATTTGATACCCAAATGTAGGACCATATATTTAGGGCATCACCTCTTTCCCAAAACACCCCCAAAGGAAAAAAATTTTCGACCATGCCAATATGTGGCTCAAATGAAAGGTATTAGAGATTAGCAAACGAATTGATAACGTATTTTGGGGCCATGTGTTTGGGGACGCCTCATCCTGTAAACTCCTCTTAAGCCAATGGCAATATGGGGTTTAAATAAATGGTGTTTAAGAGAAGAGAACGATGCTGATATTTTTTCTGGGCCAAGTATCTGGGGGATCACTTCTCCCCCGAAAACACCACTAAATCAGACATCATGAGAATATCGGGCTGAAATGAAGTATTTTAAGAATGGAGTACACCTTACATCCATACTTAAATTCATACACCAATAAAGATCATGTGGGATTCAGATAAAGGCACTTATATTGGTAAACTGTTAGTCAAGTTTGCATGGTATTTCACTAAAAGATATTTAATTGTCGAAAATAAATATTCCAAGGAAACTTTTGTTCCATATAAAGTAAAAGAAGGCGCAGCAGAGCGGGCCCGGGTCAGCTAGTAATCTATAAGCTTTAGATGTGTCACAGTAGGTAAGCATGGCACACTTCTTGGATCTCGGATCCCATTTTGGAGTTGTTGTTGTAGCAGTTTATTGTGTACTCTCTTTCGTCTGCTTGATTCTGTTGAGTGTCAAGACCCAGGAACTCCGCGACTAAGATGGGGTGCGTTCACAGGGATCTGGGTCTGAGTCGAGTGGGTCTGGCCGGGCAGTTAAACAGGTGACGTGTATCGTGCGGTCCCTGGTTACAATCGGGACAAACATCAATCCTAGCTCTGTGGGAATTGAGGCGGCTGCATCTGCCTGAACGTAATTGAGCCAGAACCACTCTGGTTTGCCGGGGGAGGTCGATTTTTTCGGGTGCAATGGGTGGCGGTCGTTCTCCAAGAACTACATTCACCCGGTAGCCAATTAACGCGTCTGCTACCGTGTGTGCATGAATGTTGTTCAGACCCGCTTGATATGCCGCTTGATCTAGAGGTTCTCTCTTGTAGCGCTGGACCTCACGCTCTAGATCGTGTAGATCTACCTTAAGGCTTCTGGGCGGTGGGTATCTATCCACAAGATGATGATTTGGATGATTTCTGCGATAACAGCCCAAAAGGTATTGCTTAGACAGCATGTAGTTATGTCTTCGCACTGGTAGGATCTTTGTCTCCTGATGGAGGTGGTCCACATGAGAACTAAGGAGACAGCCCGTCGCAGTTCGGAGGGCGGCATTCTGCAAGATCTGAATACTGGCGCTGCATAACTTACCACAGACCGGCCAATTGCTTTGTACGTGGTCAACAAGGTTTCTTTGTCTGCACCCCAAGTGCTGCCAGCGAGTGACTTGAGGACCTTGTTTTTACTTTTGACTTTATTGCAGATTGCTGTGGCATGTGGGGAGAAAGTGTAGGAGCTGTCAAATGTAACGCCAAGTATTTTGGGACACTTGATGGTCGGAATCATTTCTCCATCGACCATCACAGTCAGCTCAGTATTCACCTCACGCGTATTTGTAGTGAACAGTGTGGCTGAAGATTTGGTGGCGGATATCTTCAGATTTCTTGCAACGAAATATGAGGCAAGCTCGTTGAGGTAGACGTTCAACCTATCGCAGATGTCATCAATGGGTGCCATGATCGTACTGTCGTCCGCATATGATACGATCTCTATGCCGTCTGGAGGATAGGTAGAGGTTAAAAAGAGTCGGAGATATCATCCCACCTTGGGGAACTCCCTGTTTCACTCTACGGTGTTTTGACTTCTTATCCCTAAATTCCACAAATGACTGGCGGCCACACAGATAATTCGCGACCCAACGTTTCAGGCCTGGCTGGAGGGACGTGTTGGCGATGTCCTCAAATAATTTGGCATGGCTGACCGTGTCGTATACCTTCGATAGGTCCAGTGCCACGAGGACCGTCCTATCACATGGCCTGGGCTGATTGAAGCCACGGCAAATGTGTGTGGTGATGGCATGCAAAGCTGTTGTTGTGCTGTGCAGTCTCCGAAATCCGTGTTGATGCTCGGCGAATGGAAATTCTCCTACGAGGCTCGGGAGGAGTAATGCCTCAAGCGTCTTAGCCACTGGTGAGAGAAGGGAGATCGGTCTGTACGACTCCCCCAAACTCGGGTCTTTACCAGGCTTCAGTAGCGGGATCACTCTGCCCATTTTCCAGACATCGGGAACTATAAGAGTGTTCAATGACAGGTTAAGGGCAGTGGTTAGGTACTCAACTCCAAGTAAATCCAGATTCTTCAGCATCAATGTAGAGGTTCCGTCGGGGCCCAACGCCTTGGAAGATTTGGCGCCACGGATGACATTCGTAACTTCGCCCACGGTAAATTGTGATGGCTGTTTATCGGCTCGGAGACCACGAATACGGCGAATGGCTCTCCTCCTTGCCCTGTCTCTCTCGGGATGCACAATAAATTGACGGTTGAACAACCTGGCGCATCTCTTCGGATCAGTTGCGGTTAACTCGCCAAAAGTGACTGAGGTCCTGTCGTCCCGTCTACCGGGGTTCGAGAGAGACTTAACAGTGGCCCACAGTTTGCCTGCACCGGTGTCTAACTTACATTGCTCCAAGTGTTCCAGCCACAAATTCCGCTTATGTTCGTTGACTACCCTGTTTATTTCCAGATTCAGCTCGCTGATTCTGGGGTTAGCGGGGTCCATAGCACGAATCCCATCACGCTCGTATGCGAGTACCACTGCTTGCCGGGAAATTGGGTCGCACTTGCGGTATTCGACCGGCTGGTATAAAGCGAGCGGCTGCTGCGTTGATGATGTCTCGGAATTTCCTCTCGGCCACAAGCACATCAGAGGGGGGTGGCAGTTCATTGAAGTCGGTTGATGGTGAGGATTATGGGGAGGTGGTCTGACCCCAAAGAGATGACGGCTTGCCAGGATACGTCACTCAGGAGATCAGGGGATGCGATTGAGATGTCTGGCGAGCTGCTGCACCTCCTCGTAATCCTAGTGGGGGCATCCTCATTCACCGTGCAAAACGTGGAGCTATCTATCTGATCTGCCAAAGCTATGCCACGCTGGTCGTTACCTAGGGGAGAATGCCATGACGAGTGATGTGCATTAAAATCCCCCAGAACCAGACGACTATGGCCAGATAGCAACCCACTTATGTCGGGGCTGTAGGCCTGGCCATTAATCGGGACACAGCTACCAACCGGCGGTATATACACGTTGTATATCTCTATCTCGGCAGTACCAGACCTGACTGCTACCCCCATACATTCCATGTATGGGTCACTAGCGTCAAGCGCAGGCGAGATAGGTCTATACTGCACGGAATGGTGTATAACGAAGTCCAATCCCCCACCTCCATTCCATTGAGCGATCCTTACGTAGCACATTGTAGCCGTGACAACTGTGCAAGCTGCAGGTGTTAGTCAGCTTTGTCTCCTGGATCGCTGCGACCGATATGCTCTTCCGACTCATAAAATCTACAATCTCATCAATCTTGCCTCGCAGTCCATTGCAGTTTAACTGCAAGAACGATACATTTCCCGACACTGGCCTGGCAATAGTAGGGCTAGGGTGCTGTCGTTGCATAAATTGCTGTACGGGAGAGGTCGGGGGGGTCACATAGTCCGACGACGAGGACGCCGAAGGCGACGACGGCGACGCTTGTGACCCACTGCTGGCTATGTTCGCACAGCACCTAGCGACATAGCCAGTATGACTATACTCCCGTAGCGAAGAACGGAAATGTACCCACTCCAAGCACCGGTTACACCTCACCGACACTGACCTATGATGAAGGCGGTTCTGGCAAACGGAACAGAACCAGGGTCCGGGGTTCTTTTCAATCCCGGCACGGACCAGAAGCATACGGAGAAGGCACTCCGGGATGTGCCTTTCCCATGACGAAAAAAGACGAACACGTACACTGAGGCGGCAGCCCTTGCCGATGAAGATTCCATCGGGTCAATCCGGTGCGTACAACCGGCTGCCATGGGATTGCCATTTTGGAGTCATTTTGGAGTCATCACTATTGCTGCGCAACGAACACTCGAAGATGCAATAAAGAAATCTCTTGGTTGCACCATACTTCTTCAGAAGATTTTCCTTCATGCTTCTTGCGAGGTGTTCTGTTTAATAAATAAGTTGCAGTATTTATGCTCTCTGCCCAAAAACATTTTCTTAAGTTGGCATCTATCATCATTGTTCTGGCCTTTTCAACAATGGTAGGGTTCATCCTCTCCGCTTTACCATTTTGTTGCGGGTGTACGGGGCTGATGTTTGGTGTAAAATGTCATTGCTTTCCCATATACATATTTCTCATCTCCCTATTACAAAATTCTAAACCATTATCAGAACGCAATACTCATATCCTTATTTTCGTCTGGTTTTCAACCATTTCCATAAATATCTTAAATTTTGCTGGAACTTCTGATTTCCTTTGCAATATGTATGTAAAAAAATTATTGGAGTAATCATCCAGGAGAAGCAAAAAAAGTACATTTTCTATTTTCGCATGTCTATAATTTGCCTAGGCCATCGACATTCCCCGACAAACCAACACGCTCTTAAAGAGGTTGGAATAATAGAAGACGCATCGCTCTCAGGTTTATTGAGAGGCTTAGTGCGAATGATCTTATGACTCTTACTAATGGAGAGAGGGACTCCCTTAATTGGGCTCTTGGATTCGCTGCATAGCCTACCACAAAGACTACACGTCTACGAACACGTACGTACGTATTTCGCTGCAAGAAATCTGAAGATATCCGCCACCAAATCTTCAGCCACACTGTTCACTACAAATACGCGTGAGGTGAATACTGAGCTAACTGTGATGGTCGATGGAGAAATGATTCCGACCATCAAGTGTCCCAAAATACTTGGCGTCACATTTGACAGCTCCTACACTTTCTCCCCACATGCCACAGCAATCTGCAATAAAGTCAAAAGTAGAAACAAGGTCCTCAAGTCACTCGCCTGCAGCACTTGGGGTGCAGACAAAGAAACCTTGCTGACCACGTACAAAGCAATTGGCCGGTCTATGGTAAGTTATGCAGCGCCAGTGTGGTCACGTCAACTTTGTGACACGCAGTGGAATAATATTCAGATCTGTCAGAATGCCGCCCGTCGAACTGCGACGGGCTGTCTCCTTAGTTCTCATGTGGACCACCTCCATCAGGAGACAAAGATCCTACCAGTGCGAAGACATAACTACATGCTGTCTAAGCAATACCTTTTGGGCTGTTATCGCAGAAATCATCCAAATCATCATCTTGTGGATAGATACCCACCGCCCAGAAGCCTTAAGGTAGATCCACATGATCTAGAGCGTGAGGTCCAGCGCTACAAGAGAGAACCTCTAGATCAAGCGGCATATCAAGCGTGTCGTTTGAGGGCAACCCTGCTCGACGGTAACCCTGTTGTTGCAAAATGCTGGTGCAACTGTCAGCAATGAAGTACAATGGCTGAAATATCCCAAGCCAATTTGCGACATATCTTCATTTTGTTTATTGTTTTTGTTTATTTTTAAGCCAATTTTTTGTATAAATAGGCCCTTCTGGCAAATACTTGTTCTTTTCCATTCGTGATACCAAAAAAACATGTAAGTCGTGCTTTGCATTTTTTGTTGTAATTTTTATTGAACTTGTTAAAGTTTTAAAGTGTTAAATGTAAATTTTAACTTGAATCTTTATTTATTAATAGTGAATAAACAACACATTAACGTAATCTCACACCTTAAACACACACACACACATCAAATCTACAACCCTTACATTTAAAATACAAAAAATACATATCAAGCAACATAAATATATCCAGCAGTTTCATCATTTCAAACATAAAGCCATACTTCAGTTTTGTTATTTTGGAAGGCCAGCTGGTGTGAGACGTTTATTCATCGGTTCACGAAGAAAAGAAAAGCAACAATTTTATTCAATGTTTAAAGTCATTTTGTGTTATATGTTTGGCGGCAAGTAAACAACGTTAAAAAAAGCCGTGGACGGACGGACATTTTGTGTTATTTTTAATGCAAAATTTATTTTGAAGAAGCCAGCCCTCAAATTTTTGCCAAATTTTGCATTAAAATCAAGCCAGCCTTTGTGTGAATTGTGTTACTTACCTTTGTGATCGAGATTCAGCCAAGTTTATGTCCAATTGTCAAGATCAGCCAAGAAGAACAAGCAGCAGAAGCACAAAAGGAACCCCGCCAGCCCGATATCAGCAATACGTCAGCGAAATGTCTGTCAACCACTCACCAAAGTCAGATACGCCAGCAAAAAGCCAACAAAGACAGCCACAGCTACAGCCAATGGACGGTACTACTCATGTCAATACGATTAATCCGCCTTCTCAATTACAGCACCAGAAAACTGCAGCCAATTCACCAGCCGGGACATCAAAACCTGTAAATGAAGTCGGTGAGTTCATGAAGCAAATGAGAGTGCAAATGGAGCAGATGCAGCGTCAAATGCAGGTAATGCAAAGTGAGTACATTGCATCAACGAAGAAGATGCAAGCACAACTTGTTAATACTGCCAAACAAGTGGAAACGCAGTTAGCCAATCAAATGACGTTGACGTCCGCATTACCTACATCGACGCTGCCACAGCCGCCATCAAATATGCCAGAACCAATACTGCCAACATCTCAGCCATCACTGCCACCACCAAATCAGTCACAATATCAGCCGCCACAGAATCTTCTACAACAGCCGCCACAACTGTCGCCTCTACAACAGCAAGTTTATCAGCCAACGCCACAATATCCGCCGCCATCACGGTCTATAAATTCGGATATGTCTGTCCACAATTCGTATCCACAAAGTTTTATATCTGTTCCACACAAGAAAATTTATCCTCTCCCCACATTTTCAGGTCTTCCAGAAGAATGGCAAACCTTTTATGAAGCGTACGAAAGCACCACAGCCGAATTTGGATATAACAGCCTCCACAACATTATGCGCCTCAGAGATGCTATCAAGGGTCGAGCCAGAGAAACCGTCGAATCGCTGCTAGGTAATTCTGCCAACGTCGACACCATTATACGAACGCTGCTTGAAACCTTTGGTCGTCCGGAACAGCTGATTAGAAGCCAAATTGAAAAGGTTCGTGCCATTCCACCTTTAGCCAATGACAACCTGGAAGCCCTGGTTAACTTCGCCAACAAAATCTCGAACATGGCCACATTTGTCAAGAACGTGAAGGGAGATCACCATCTTTCCAACCCTTCATTGTTGAGCGAACTGGTCGCTAAACTTTCCACAAGCCGCCAAATGCAGTGGGACGAAAAATGCCTCCAATTACAACAACCAGCCACCATAGTTGACTTTGCAGAATGGCTATCAGTACTGCGTCGCCTGGCCAATATCGTCCATGACACCTTGCCGTCAACTTCGACCAATGCCGCATCAAACCGCCGCCATTTTGCTGCTACTGCACCGCCACCAAACCGAAAATACTTCAACGTCACTGTCAGCCAATGTCCAGTATGTAAGGGTGAGTGCACTAACATAAAACACTGTACAGAATTTTTAAACATGTCCATCGACAAAAGATGGAACACTATAAAAGGGCTCAAGATTTGTTTTTGTTGTTTAAAACGTGGACATCAAGTTAAATTTTGCCACACAAAACGCCGTTGTGGCGTTAATGATTGCCCAAAGCCACACAACAATTTATTGCACAGTACACTTTCACAATCACAACCGGAGCCAGCGACCGAGCCAACTCATTTGTCCACGACGGGTGGGACACAAAATAACCGCACGGTCACGTCCGAAGCACAACGACCACAAACCGAAAGACGAAATTGCCATGCAGCTCATTCTCCCGATAATGTGCTTTTCCAGATTTTACCCATAACTTTGTATGGGCAGCACAAAACAATAAGCACTTACGCCTTTATTGACGACGGCGCCAACGTTTCTATGCTGGATCTGGAAATAGCACGAGAACTTGAACTCCATGGAGAACCTGAGCACTTGGAGCTGCAATGGCTTAATACTCACCGCGTAACACAGAAAACGGAAAAAATTCGCGTGACCATCAGTGGAGTTGGCCAATTTAACAGAAAATACTTACTTTCCAATGTTTACGTTTCATCGGATATGTCATTGCCAGTACAGAGTTGCCACATAGCTCATTTTATGAAATCCCAAAAAAGTGACAAAATCGCCAATTTAAATATGCGGGATTATTCTAATATTCAACCAAAAATGATTTTAAGCTTAACCCATTCCTTCCTAACAGTTCCCATTGAGACGCCTACACTTTTATCCGAATTTGGACCCATTGTGTCAACCACCAGATTAGGCGCTGTTATATATGGACCAATTCCTGGTGAAGAACCAACAAACATAAAGAGGGCTTTACACGTAAGGAAGTGTGTGTACCAAAATGATGTTTTGAAGGAGTTGAGCGATATGATGCGTGGTTATTTTGATGTGGAGACCCTTGGAACCAAAATACCCGTGAAACCTATAAAATCCAAAGAAGATGAGAGAGCAATGGGCATATTGGAAACAAACACAAAGCAAGTAAATGGCCGATATGAATGTTCGTTGTTGTGGAGAGAAGATGTGAGACCGATCCCTGACTCATACAACATGGCTTTGAATCGTTTGTACTCTGTGGAACGTAAGATGGCAAAAGACAGTGAGTATAAAATGGAATATTGCGATAAAATAGCAGATTATGTTAAAAAAGGATATTGCCGTAAATTATCGGATGAAGAAAAATCTATAATGCGCGAACGGACCTTTTATTTGCCCCATTTTGGTGTACTAAATCCAAATAAAAAAGGAATTCGGCTGGTTTTTGATGCGGCGGCCGAGGTTATGAACTTCTCATTAAACAAAGCCTTACTTCCTGGTCCTGACATTAATAACTCATTAATTTCAATTCTTTTTAAATTTAGAGAATCCCCCATTGCTGTATGTGGTGACATACAAGAGATGTTTCACCAGATCGCCATTGCCAGGAAAGACCAAGATAGCCAAAGATTTCTGTGGAGAGATGGCAATCCTGATCAGCCTGTGGACACTTATGTTATGGAAAGGCTTATTTTTGGAGCCACCTGTTCACCAACCATTGCCCAATATGTCAAGAATAAAAATGCGACAAAATACATCGAAAAGTCACCAAGAGCCGTAAATGGTATCATCGAACGTCATTATGTGGATGATTATGTCGATTGTTTCGAAACTGAAGATGAAGCCCTTAATGTTGTTCGCGAAGTGGTAAGGATCCATAAATCCGGTGGTTTCCATCTTCGCAACATAATATCCAACAGTGAACGAGTGGCAATACTATGTGGTAATAATCCTGGCAATGGCGAGAACAGTGGCAACTTTCTTTTTGGTGACAGCATAGAACGGGTACTCGGTATTCATTGGGCACCAAAGACAGATGATTTTTGTTTTCATTTGCGTTTGGCCAAAGTGGACAAAAATATATTAAATTTTATAAAGGTGCCAACAAGAAGGGAGATGCTCGGCCTAAATATGTCCGTATACGACCCATACGGATTCCTGTGCGACTTTATGGTGACGTCAAAGGTGCTAATGCAGAAGGTCTGGAAATGTGGGGTAAGTTGGGACGAGCAATTGCCGTCAGAAATTTATAGCCAGTGGAAGTACTGGTTGGAGCAGTTATCGAGATTGGTGGAATTTAAGATTCCAAGATGTTACGCCGGTGGTTTTAGCAGCAGCAATGTTGATCTACATGTCTTTGTGGATGCAAGCGAAGAGGCTATGGCAGTTGTGGCATATTGGAGAGTGGTAAGTGTCAGTGGTGTTAAAGTGATGTTTGTAATGGGCAAAAAAAGCTGTGCCCCGACACGGTATCACACAATACCAAAACTGGAATTGCAAGCTGCTGTAATGGGCGTTCGAATGAAAGAGGCCATATTAAAAAACCATTTGTGCTGTGTTAATAATGTTTTCTTTTGGTCAGATTCTTTTACGGTGATACAGTGGATTCGGTCAGATCACCGAAAATACAAGCAATATGTGGCAAATCGTGTGGCTGAGATATTGGACGGCAGCAGCATTGAACAATGGAGGTGGTGCCCTGGTAACGAGAACACTGCAGACGAAGGAACTCGCTCAAAACTGTTCAAGCCATATGAACCCGAAGGACGTTGGAAAAATGGACCAACGTTTTTGCGGAAGGCGGAATCGTATTGGCCGAGTGAGGTGCACAATCAAATGAAAAAGGATGAAAGTGGCTCAGAACTGCGATCCAAGCACAGAGTTCTGGTGGCTCAGAAGGTATGTTGGTGCATTCCAAATATTGATAATTTTTCCAATTACAGAAGGCTGAAACGGGCTATGGCATGGGTGTTCCGGTATGTGCAAAACATGAGGCGTAAAATCAAAGGTGAGGCGTTGTTCTTGTGTGATCTGTCGCTGGAAGAAGAAGAGAATGCCGTGTCTTATCTGTGCCGTCATGTGCAACGTCAACAATACGAAGACGAACTTGAGGACCTGAAAAAACAACACTCAGTGAGCCAAAGCAGCCAATTATTGTCGCTGAATCCCTTTGTTGGCCAAGATGGCTTAATTCGTGCGTCTGGGAGAATCCAAAATGCTGCCTTTTTGAATCTGGAAGCCAGGCAGCCCATAATTTTGCCGAAAAATCATCGGTTCACCAGGTTATTGGTGGAATTCTACCACAGAAAGTTCCTGCACATCAACACTGCCACTGCTATGAGCGAAATACGTCAAAAGTACTGGGTGCCATCACTGCGTCAACTATTAAACAGCATCCAGAGCCACTGTTCCGCCTGCAAACTTCGTCGAGCCAGGCCACGTCAACCCCAGATGTCTGCCTTACCGATGGAGAGGGTGACCCCATACGTTCGAGCCTTCACATACACAGGACTTGATTATTTTGGCCCAGTAAGTGTTGGAATCCGCCGTCAACGTGAGAAAAGGTGGGTTGCTCTTTTTACCTGCTTTACAACCCGTGCCATCCACCTGGAGATTGCCACAGACCTATCCAGCGATGCTTGCCTGATGTGTATCCGCAACTTCATTAATAGAAGAGGTGTCCCTGTATCCATAAGAAGCGACAACGGGACCAATTTTGTTGGCATAGCAAAGGAATTACAAGGTATTGATATGTTTTTGGATACTAATAGTCTCTCTTCAGGTTTGACGGCACTGGGCATCAAATGGATATTCAACACTCCGTTGAATCCAAGTGAAGGCGGCGTATGGGAACGGCTTGTGCAGTCCGTGAAGAAGGCATTGTACATCATGTTGAAGGAGCAGGCTCCAAAAATCGTTTCTAATCGAAGCAGAGAACATCATCAATTCGAGACCCTTGACTCATCTACATGTGACTCCCGAAGACCCGGAACCATTGACCCCGAATCATTTTCTGCTTGGGTGCACTAATTCAACCCAAACTCCGGCACCATATGAGCCCAGATTGATGTGTCTTCGAAAGCAGTGGCGTGTGGTGCAGAACTTAAAGAACGGCATGTGGCATCAATGGCTGCGTGAATATCTTCCTGAGCTGACGAGAAGGACGAAATGGTGTTTGCCATCACAACCGTTGGACGTGGGCTGCCTTGTTTTTATTTGTGACCCAGATCTTCCAAGAAGCCAATGGAAAAGAGGGCGTGTCATCGAGCTCCATCGCGGCAAAGATGGTGTAGCACGTTCAGCCGAAGTGCGCACAGATGTGGGTGTCTACCGCCGTCCTGTTTCCAAGTTGGCCATACTAGACGTTGAAGACTCTGCTGGTGAAGGTGAAGCCTCCCCCTCTGGGTCAGTTCACGGGGGTGGGGATGTCGTTTGAGGGCAACCCTGCTCGACGGTAACCCTGTTGTTGCAAAATGCTGGTGCAACTGTCAGCAATGAAGTACAATGGCTGAAATATCCCAAGCCAATTTGCGACATATCTTCATTTTGTTTATTTTTAAGCCAATTTTTTGTATAAATAGGCCCTTCTGGCAAATACTTGTTCTTTTCCATTCGTGATACCAAAAAAACATGTAAGTCGTGCTTTGCATTTTTTGTTGTAATTTTTATTGAACTTGTTAAAGTTTTAAAGTGTTAAATGTAAATTTTAACTTGAATCTTTATTTATTAATAGTGAATAAACAACACATTAACGTAATCTCACACCTTAAACACACACACACACATCAAATCTACAACCCTTACATTTAAAATACAAAAAATACATATCAAGCAACATAAATATATCCAGCAGTTTCATCATTTCAAACATAAAGCCATACTTCAGTTTTGTTATTTTGGAAGGCCAGCTGGTGTGAGATGTTTATTCATCGGTTCACGAAGAAAAGAAAAGCAACAAAGCGGGTCTGAACAACATTCATGCACACACGGTAGCAGACGCGTTAATTGGCTACCGGGTGAATGTAGTCCTTGGAGAACGACCGCCATCCATTGCAACCGAAGAAATCGACCTCCCCCGGCAAACCAGAGTGGTTCTGGCTCAATTACGTTCCGGCAGATGCAGCCGCCTCAATTCCCACAGAGCTAGGATTGATGCCGACGTGCAAGATGTATGTCCCGATTGTAACCAGGGACCGCACGATACACGTCACCTGTCCAGACCCAGATCCCTGTGCACGCACCCCATCTTAATCGCAGACTTCCTGGGTCTTGACACTCAACAGAATCAAGCAGACGAAAGATAGAACACAATAAACTGCTACAACAACAACATTATAGGATACCGTTCCGAGTAGGAGAGATTGGGTGGCTGCGCCAAACGACCATTCATACGTACAACTCCACTATCGTCAAGAAAAGGATTTAGTGGAACCAATGCACACGTAGGTAAGAGCTTCTTGTCCAACAAATGTTTATACTCATTTGCAAAATGGACTTTTGAGTGATGATTATCAAAAGTGTGCAAACCTCGTTAAATTCCGAAGCAGTTATTCCTTTTTGAGGGTAATGATGTGAGCATGAGTTTGGCGACGGAATCTAAGTCCAAAGACTTTTGGCAACAAATGTAGTCCAAGTAGAAGAGGCCTTTCGAAGCCACCACAAAAAGATAGTCGAATCCGTCCAATAAACCTGGCGAAATTCATAATCTATCACGTTCATGATCACTTTCAAAAGTTCCGATGCCAAAACTGATCCACAAAGTTCCAAACGAGGAAGAGAAATCGATTTATAGGTAGCCACCTTCGTTTTAGTCGACAGTAAATGCACGAAAAGATTGCTATCTGGGGAATCGATTCGAATATATACAAATAAACATTCTGCTGTTAAACAGTACGTACGCTTTTGTGCGAGCTCCCGTCGAAGTAGTTAATTTGGTGGCAAAAACAAAATTTTGCAAAAGACCGAGGTCAACATAGTGCTGCTTTGGTAGTGAAGGTGATAGCAAAGAGCATAAGAAAGAAGAAGAGAGGGTTTCTGCTTTGTCTTCCCCATACCGTAAAATAACTCGCCTTAAAGACACAACCTTTTCCATGTATTCCAATTGGATTTACATTGAGGGTTGCAACATTTTCGGGTTATTCTGTTTTGATTCGGGCATTCGTTCGAAATTTTTTTCGTATTTTACTTTGTTTCTTTGCAACCGAAAGTTGGAATAAAGAAAAAACGAAATATCGTAAGCAATTCAAACATGTTGTGTCTTTAAACTTTGTCTCTCGTCATCCCGAATTGGGCTCTAATGCCAGTTCTTCTTCTTTCTTACGCTCTGTGGGTGATAGTCAAAAAAAGATAAATGTAAATAAAACAAAACAACATAAACAGCTGATAGTGTTCGGCCACGTTTACACGACTACACAACTGAGTAATATAAACATAATTCACAATAGTAAATTTGACCGCTAAATTTAAATTCTACAGTGGCTCGAAGCGAAAGTATTGTTTACCTTGTATCGTTCGGTTTGTCACGTACCCCCATAGGAGGTCGCTCCACCTTTTCTCTTGAGTGGCAATTGATGCTGGCGGGCGCTGGCTGCTGGCGGTTGAGCTCCGGCTGTGGCTCAGTGGATGGGGCGCGGTTCTTTGCCAACACCTATTGCCAAAAAGGAGGGACAAAAAAAACTAAAATCAACCAGCTTGTGGATGGACAAATACAGCGGGTTGCAGTTTGTCTACTTCATCAAAATGTCTAAAGCCCCATATTTGAGATGCATAGCTCTGTATTGCTCTACAAACGGCTAAGTACACCTTCCATTTCATACGTAGACTGATTCGGTTCTCCTTCATTATGTGATTCCAGGTCGTATTAAGAGCAATCTTTGCTTGCAAATTTCTCTTTTCTACATGTTTTTGAAAACTCAGCTTTGGAGTAAAAATTACTCCCAAATAATTAAATTCAGAGGTAATTTTAATTTCTTCCCCTTTATACCACCACTTTTCGAGAGAGCTTAATCTTCCACCTCTTCTAAAAATTAGCATCTGCGATTTTGCCATATTGACTGAAAGGTTCCATTTTTTGCAATAGATTTCTAAGTTGTAAATCATGCTTTGCATTGTTTCTATATCATCAGAGATAATCACAATATCATCTGCGTATAGTAAAATCCTCAGATTAATACCATTACACTGCAGTCCTCCCTCCAGGCTATCATGCAAATCGTTGATGTATAAAGCAAATAATAAGGGTGAGAGCAAACATCCCTGTTTTACGCCAGCCTTAGTTTGAAAATATGCGGACATTTCCTCCCCCGTCCATACAGCGTACTGTGTATTAGCGTATAAGTTCTCTACAAGCTTAGCAAATTTATACGAGACACCCAGTTCAAATAATTTATAAATTAGGGCTTGTCTGGACACATTGTCAAAAGCAGCGGAAAAGTCTACAAAATATGCATAGACTTTCTTCTTTTCGTCTAGTTTAAGACTTACTATTGCAGACAAGTTGTATATATTATCGTATGAGGAGTAGCCTCGTCTAAATCCTGCTTGAAATTCATTCAAAACATTCTCAGAATCTACCCATTTCCATAAACGCTCGTTAAGAATCCCCATCATTATCTTTGCAATACAGTTTGAGAAAGCAATTCCTCTGTAATTATTGGGTTGTTCACAATTCCCTTTTTTATATATTGGAAATATAATAGATTTACTAAATGACTCATCAACGCTTTCACCATCTAGTATCTTATTATACTTTGTTAACAATATATTCTGGAATTCATCCGTTGCATTCACAAAGAACTCATATGGCACTCTATCCTCGCCTGGAGCTTTGTTGTTTTTCATCTTACGCAGTGTTTCTCTTAACTCAGCTATTGATATAGGTTCATCTAAATATTGGTTTAATCTAAAGGGAGGTGCATATTGAATAGGGGCAACAACTTGAATTGGATTTAATAGGTGCATAAAGTAGTTTTTAAATTCATCTGCCGTTACGTTACTGCCAATTTGAAATTTTTGATTTCGGACTTCCCTTATCCAACGCCACCATTCTTTCGAGTTATTTGCCGTGTGAATCTTTTCAATCACATTATGAAAATAGTTTTCTTGGCTATTTTTACAAATAATCTTATAATGTTTTTGAGCCTCTAAATATTTGTTTTTTTCTTCAATCTCACCAGTTTTTCTATATGCGTTTAACAACCTAAAGCACTTTTCTCGTGCTTTGTTGCATCTTGGCAAAATAGTACTAGCTGATCATGAAATGATCAATATATTGAATGGACAACGACAGGATGATTGGAGCAATTTGATTAAATACATAAAATGTGCAATGAATTATAGGCACTATTTGATACAAGAATTAAACTAAACACAAATGTGACAGACGTTTAATGCAAAAAGAAAACATTGTCTAAGTTTAACTATCTTTATTAAAGTTAATCAAAAAAAAAAAAAAAAAAAAAAAATACAAGCAATGAATATTATACTTATATAGTTGAATTTTGTTTAATAAAGATCTAATCTAATCTAATCTAAAAATACAGCGGGTACGTAAACACTTGAAATTAAACGCACAGGAAAATGTCTTTATCGGTTCGCTGGCATGTCGGTCTTCCATGGCATGCCTCGGCCTAACCCTCCCCAAACCATGGTACTCCCGTGGCCCACTAAATCGGAGTACCCCAAAAGCTTACTCACCTGTTCATTACACCATTCCTTCCCCTTTCTTTAGTCTTCTATCCCTTCATGGGAAAGAAAAAAAAACCAAAAATATTTCATTCTAACATTCGTACAAAATTCGGCACTGCTTTATTTGGAGGTCACAACCTCCCTGATACTCTCAATTTTGACATTTATAACTAAACTTGTAATGACCAAAGAAAAGGTAGTTCAGAAATTAAAATGCAAGTTGTCAAAACTAACAAATTCTTCGTAAAACATTTACTTTAAGCAAAAACAGAAGTTTGGATCAAAATTAGCAAAATTATTTTTCAAGCTAAATTTAAGGCTTTCAAATTTAATTTCTCAATCTCGTGTTTTTCAGGTTCCTGGTTCTAATGGCGACTGTTCCGGATAAATGTCAATGGAGTCCCCGGTTATTGTGATCCTGGTGGCAACCTCTGCGGCCAATAGGGTCCCTTTTAGGTTCTCATTTGTCCGTCCCTCCGTCTAGTCTTTGGTAAGTATTGTCGTGTTTAAGTGTATATGTCGCAGTCAGTTCTTGTCTAAAAAAGTTTTTTTCTTTTATTATTTTCTAGGGGTTTTCTGATGTGCTGCTTTCTCAGCATCGTAAGGTCAACATTGGCTGATGGGCAAGGAAATATCCTCTACTATCCATTACCTAACCTAACTATGAGCTCATGCTTAGGTTACCCTACCTAATTTCCTTTTTTTCTCTTTTTTTTACAGAAAAACCTTTTTTTAACAAAAATAAATCCGTCGAGAGTCAACCGTCTGTATGCCTGTCTGTTTATGGTCAGAGAAACTTTTTGGACTACCTTATGGACACTGGGGTATGCGACAGCGTCTAGGTCCCTCGGTGGAGTAGCGACAGGAGTTGCCAATGCCAATTGCAGCAGCTGAAGTCTTTTATACGTGTGGCAGTGGAGATGGAGGAGTCTTGACTTTCGCTTTTATTTTTAGACTTAAGTTTTTAGCTTTAAATTTTACATTATATGATTTGATTTCTTTTCTATTTCTTTTCAGAATTTCGCCTTATATTTGTAACTTTTTCTATAGCTTTAAGATGTTCACTAAAACTTTACATTTGTTTTAAATTATTTCTTTAGTTTTCACCACTTTGTTTATTCTGTGACACCGCTCAATAAACACATTAAATTTTTCTTTTGTTAATTCACTTGTGTTTAATTTTTTTTTATATTTACTGATGGCTCCACCTCCGTTTGCTGCCAAGATCCAATCGAAAAAGAACTTGTCATCCTCCACATACTGACCATCATGGTTCCCCCAAGCCATCATGTCCACCGAGGAACCATCATGAAATTTGCTTTTCCAAAATAGCAAAAACAAAAAACATATGTTTCTTTGAAGTGTCGTTGTAGTGGTCACATTTGTATGTGGAGGTAACATATGGTGGTAGCGCAGGGTTGTATTCCCTAGTTGCCATAAAAACGTGACTGTTCAAAACCAGATGTCGCTCTACTCCAATCAGACATAGGGTGACACGCTACAGGTTGTATTGTTGGACCTTTATAATTAAAACTCAGGCCTGGTAACACCTATCACGGAATTGCTCAACCCCAATAAGAACAACTTTCTTCATTCTATTGATTACTCACAACGAGAAAAAAAGGTGAATACTAGAGACTGCAGTATGTGAAATCGATGTTCTCAAACTGGAATTAAAAGATATCAAACTCCAAGCCTTACGTCAAGAAAATGTTCCGGTTGCTGCAGATCTTCGTGTAAATGGAATCCCTTTCAATAAATATGAAAACCTAAACAACATTTTCACAAAAATCTGCACAAGCTGTAATATTCCGACTCCAAAACTCAAATCTATACACCGGCGAAGAAACAGAAACAACACTAAAGTATATAAACACTATATAAATGAAAACATTTCGAATTCAAACTATAGAATCTTACAAGATGCCCTTTCCCTAAAAAGAAAGAAACTTTTACATTCAGCCTATACTTTCGAAGGACTAGTGTATGTGAAGCGTGATCCCAGCGACGTTCCGGTATGCATTGAAAATACTGATGCTTTAAATGGGTTTCGTCATACTAACCAAACGCAAAATCCTACTACTAACATAATCTCATAAACTACAACTAATCTCATGTCCTTTATTTATTTAATTCTTTTGTCATGCGTTTCTTACATTTTTATTATAGTACCTAATAATTCATCAAAATAATTTATCTTCATTCATAACATTTATCATCTTCCGAGTTTCTGAGGATTTAATTAAATCTTTTTACTTTTTTAAATATGACTGCTACAACTACTACTCGAAATGCAACAGCGAATATGATATATGTCTAGATCAACATAATGGATTAAATATCTGTCAGATTAATGCCAAAAGCCTGAATAACAAACTTGACGAATTCAAGATGATTTTTGAGAACTCTGACATTGATATATGTAGTGTGTGTGTCGGAGACGTGGCTGAATCAGTCAACACCTGATGCGTTTATTGATCTTTCAGGATATTGTGTGCACAGAGCTGATAGATTACGAGCAGTGCCCCCACGCTCTGTATGTGAGAAACTACCTGAATACTCAGTTATGTATAAAGTCTAACCCATGTGGCCCAATTGAGTATGGTTTTGTTGAGGTGTCTGCTGCCGATAACAAGCTCCTAGTGGGGTGCGTTTATAGATCGAAAAATCGTACGGATACGGGAGATTTTTTCTCTGTCCTTGAACCTCTCTCTCTTAATTACTTAGACATTGTGGTTGCTGGGGACTTCAACTCTAACGTTTTACAGGACACGGTCTTGACGTTTGAAATGTCTTCCTTGGGCCTTTTGCCTATTAATTCAACAATTCCCACGCATTTGTCCGCATCCTCCAGCACGCTTCTCGATCTGTTCTTTGTAAGTGACACTTCTAAAGTCCTCCTATATGACCAACTGTCAGCCTCATGTTTTTCGAACCATGACTTGATATTTTTATGTTATGAATTTAAGCTCACCAAGAATAGGGAAACTTATTCATTTAGAGATTTTGCCAGTCTCGACCATGACTTTTTGCTTTCGAGTGCTTTGCTTATCGACTGAGGTCTGATATTTCGTATGGAAACTATCGATGGACAAACTGACTTTCTACAGAGGAATATCCGTGACCTACAGGAACTTACGGTTCCACTCAAGACTAGAGAAGTATCCTCCAGATCGAAACCGTGGTTCTCCCGGGATATTCGTTCGGCTATTCACGAGAGGAATATTTCGCATCACAGGAGGAGACCTTTCAGGACGCCTGAGTTACATGATACCTTTCGCTTAGCAAGAGACCACGTCAATAAGTTGATTAAGATACCCAAGAAAGACTACTTTACTTCTGCAATAGGCTTCCAAGAGAACTTGGAAGGTTATTCGAGACATAGGAATCGGGAAAGATTCCAATAGATGTTCAACAAACTTGGAAATCAATGGGCTTAATAATGCCTTTGTTAATGTCCCACAGATTCCAGTTGATCCCAACTTCTATGGCTTCAATATCTCCCCCTCTCTCGATGACGACTCTGGTTTTGGCTTCAGCTGTTTTGGTCCTGAATGACATATGTTCATATGTTCATATTCGCTTTGCGTCTCTGGAACTCACTTCCTAACAATCTGCAATTACTCAGTAACTCGGAAACATTTAAAACCAGACTTTGTAAACATTTATTTTTATTCTTATATATTTACCTTATTTTTTCGGATCAACAAAGTCCATTACTTTACTTACTTTAATTGGCTACGACAGAATATTTGTTCCACTAGCCGAACGTAGAATAGCGTTCCAAGCGCCTCGATCTTCTGCGCTCATTCTAAAATCTCTGACACCAAGTTTCGGGGTGTCTCCCACAACTTGATCTTTCCATCGGGCATTTGGTCTTCCCGGTTTGCGTGTACCACCATGTTTGCCTTCAAAAGACTTCTTTGCTGGAGCTTCTTCATCTATTCTAACAACATGACCTAGCCAACGCAGTAGTTTTATTTTGATGCGTGTAACTATGCTATCGTCGTCATACAGCTCGTGGTTCATACGTCGCCTTTATTTTCCGTTAACGCAAACTGGTCCATATATTTTACGAAGAATCTTTCTCTCAAATACTCTAAGTGCCTCATCTGTTTTCACAAGTACCCATGCTTCAGAACCATATAACAGCACGGGTAGTATCAGTGTTTTGTATAGTGTAATCTTCGTCTGTCGAGAGGTGGCCTTGTTTCTAAACTGCTTACTTAGTCCAAAGTACCATCTGTTTGCCAGTATTATTCTTCACTTAATCTCAAAACTGGTGTCATTCGTTTCGGTTACGGCGGTGCCGAGGTAGATAAAGTTACTGACTGTCTCAAAGCTGTGGTTCCCAACTTTCTCCATTTTCTTTATCTGCTCGGTTGTGCAAGGCTTTTTGGGAGCTGAAACAATCCATTTCGTCTTATCTCCATTTACTGACTCTCTTTCGATTCTTTGAAAGGCTGCAGTTACTACTTCCGGTGACCGACCTATGATATCAATGTCGTCGGCATAGGCGAGTAGCATGTGTTCTCTTGTGATTAGTGTGCCATATCTATTCACATCTGCATCTCGTATAATCTTCTCCAGCAGGATGTTAAAGAGATCACACGATAGGCTGTCTCCTTGTCTGAAACCTCTCTTGGTATTAAATGGTTCGGAGAAATTCTTTCCTATTCTTACTGAGGATCGCGTATCAGCAAGCGTCATCCTGCAGAGTCTTATTAATGTTCCAGGGATACCAAACTCAGACATGGCTTGAAATACCTTTGAACGTAAAGGAGTATCGAAGGCAGCTTTGTAGTCAACGAAGAGGTGGTAGGTGTTGATTTGTCCTTCTCGGGTCTTTTCCAGGATTTGACGCAGTGTGAATATCTGGTCTAGGGTGGATTTACCTGGTCTAAAGCCGCATTGATAGGGCCCAATTATCTCACTGACTTTAGGTTTAAATCTTTCACACAGTACGCTCGAGAGTACCTGGTATGCGATGGGGAGGAGACTTATTCCTGTGTAGTTGGCACATTCCGTTTTGTCTCCTTTCTTGTGTACAGAACATAGTAAGCTGAGGTTCCAATCATCGGGTATGCGTTCTTCTAGCCAGATTGCGCAGATAAGCTGATGCATACGCCTTATCAGCGTGTCGCCTCCGGTCTTAAATAGTTCAGAGGGTAGCCCGTCGGCTCCTGCTCTCTGCAGGATGTGCCTGCACCAAAGCCATCGGTTTGATGTTTAATAATTTGGTAGAATTTCCGGACTTCATTCTGACTCCTGTACATCTCAATTCGCTCACACTCACGTCTTTCCATTTCCTTTTTTTTCTGCGGAATAGACGTTTCTCCTCTCTCCTTTTCTCCCGATAACTCTCCTTCATGTGGCGCGTTGCTACTGATTACAGGGTTGCTCTATATGCCGCATTCTTGGCTTCAGTAGCATCTCGACACTCTTGGTCGTACCATGGGTTTCTTGGAGGAGGCTTCCGGTACCCAAGTACGGATTTCGCGGCATTTTCCATGGAGTGGGCAATAGTTTGCCACTGCGCCATTATATCATCGGAATAAGGAGTGCTTTCATCAAGCAGTTGGGTCAGTCGAGTGGAGTATGCCGCTGCAATTTGTTGTGTTTGCAGCTTTTCAATGTCAAGCTTCCGTACAGTGTCAGATCGTACTTTCCTCGCCATGTTCAAACGGGTGCGAACCTTTGCTGCAACGAGGTAATGATCGATCGTACATCTAACATGCTGGATGAATGCCTTCCATCTATCACAACGTGTTAAATTTGGTTTCTCGTGTTTTGATCGGGTGACAGCCATGTGGCTTTGTGAATATTTTTATGTTGAAATCTGGTGCTATTAACTACCATGTTTTTGCCGCGGCGAAATCTATCAGCCTCAACCCATTACTGGACGTTATCTCGTGGAGGCTAAACTTTCCGACTGTTGGACCAAGGATGTCTTCCTTCCCTATTTTCGCATTAAAATCTCCAAGAACGATTTTAATATCATATGGCAGCTATAGTATAGTTCGTCACCGTTTGGTGTTGTAGTGACACCATTCCCAGTCCATCGCACTTCCTGTAAGGCGGTAATATCTGCCTTGTAGTTCTCTAATACACCCGCCAGCGCGTACACTGCACCTTCTCTATAAAGAGTGCGGACATTCCAGGTGCAGATCCGCAAATCATGGTCCTTTTTTCGTTTGCGTGGATCGTCAACTAAGTCCATTAATTCCTCTTAAATTGATAAATTAATTTTTGTTTTTTCTTTAAAATTCAAATCTACAAAGCCACAAATGTTTTTGTTTCAATCCCATGGCAGCCGGTTGTACGCACCGGATTGACCCGATGGAATCTTCATCGGCAAGGGCTACCGCCTCAGTGTACGTGTTCGTCTTTTTTCGTCATGGGAGAGGCACATCCCGGAGTGCCTTCTCCGTATGCTTCTGGTCCGTACCGGGATTGAAAAGAACCCCGGACCCTGGTTCTGTTCCGTTTGCCAGAACCGCCTTCATCATCGGTCAGTGTCGGTGAGGTGTAACCGGTGCTTGGAGTGGGTACATTTCCGTTCTTCGCTACGGGAGTATAGTCATACTGGCTATGTCGCTAGGTGCTGTGCGAACATAGCCAGCAGTGGGTCACAAGCGTCGCCGTCGTCGCCTTCGGCGTCCTCGTCGTCGGACTATGTGACCCCCCCGACCTCTCCCGTACGGCAATTTATGCAACGACAGCACCCTAGCCCTACTATTGCCAGGCCAGTGCCGGGAAGCGAGGCAAGATTGATGAGATCGTAGATTTTATGAGTCGGAAGAGCATATCGGTCGCAGCGATCCAGGAGACAAAGCTGACTAACATCTGCAGCTTGCACAGTTGTCACGGGTACAATGTGCTGCGTAAGGATCGCTCAAGGAATGGAGGTGGGGGATTGGCCTTCGTTATACACCATTCCGTGCAGTATAGACCTATCTCGCCGGCGCTTGACGCTAGTGACCCATACATGGAATGTATGGGGGTAGCAGTCAGGTCTGGTACTGCCGAGATAGAGATATACAACGTGTATATACCGCCGGTTGGTAGCTGTGTCCCGATTAATGGCCAGGCCTACAGCCCCGACATAAGTGGGTTGCTATCTGGCCATAGTCGTCTGGTTCTGGGGGATTTTAATGCACATCACTCGTCATGGCATTCTCCCCTAGGTAACGACCAGCGTGGCATAGCTTTGGCAGAGCAGATAGATAGCTCCACGTTTTGCACGGTGAATGAGGATGCCCCCACTAGGATTACGAGGAGGTGCAGCAGCTCGCCAGACATCTCAATCACATCCCCTGATCTCCTGAGTGACCTATCCTGGCAAGCCGTCATCTCTTTGGGGTCAGACCACCTCCCCATAATCCTCACCATCGACCGTCCACCCGACTTCATAACCTCTGAGCGCCGGACGTTCATCAATTACAAGAAGGCCAATTGGACTGGCTTCAGAGAGTATACCAATCGCCGCTTCAGTGAACTGCCACCCCCCTCTGATGTGCTTGTGGCCGAGAGGAAATTCCGAGACATCATCAACGCAGCAGCCGCTCGCTTTATACCAGCCGGTCGAATACTGCAAGTGCGACCCAATTTCCCGGCGCAAGCAGTGGTACTAGCAGACGAACGTGATGGGATTCGTGCTATGGACCCCAGAATCAGCGAGCTGAATCTGGAAATAAACAGGGTAGTCAACGAACATAAGCGGAATTTGTGGCTGGAACACTTGGAGCAATGTAACTTAGGCACCGGTGCAGGCAAACTGTGGGCCACTGTTAAGTCTCTCTCGAACCCCGGTAGACGGGACGACAGGACCTCAGTCACTTTTGGCGAGATAACCGTGACTGATCCGAAGAGATGCGCCAGGTTGTTCAACCGTCAATTTATTGTGCATCCCGAGAGAGACAGGGCAAGGAGGAGAGCCATTCGCCGTATTCGTGGTCTCCGAGCCGATGAACAGCCACCACAATTTACCGTGGGCGAAGTTACGAATGTCATCCGTGGCGCCAAATCTTCCAAGGCGTTGGGCCCCGACGGAATCTCTACATTGATGCTGAAGAATCTGGATTTACCTGGAGTTGAGTACCTTACCACTGTCCTTAACCTGTCATTGAACACTCTTATAGTTCCCGATGTCTGGAAAATGGGTAGAGTGATCCCGCTACTGAAGCCTGGTAAAGACCCGAGTTTGGGGGAGTCGTACAGACCGATCTCCCTTCTCTTACCAGTGGCTAAGACGCTTAAGGCATTACTCCTCCCGAGCCTCGTAGGAGAATTTCCATTCGCCGAGCATCAACACGGATTTCGGAGACTGCACAGCACAACAACAGCTTTGCATGCCATCACCACACACATTTGCCGTGGCTTCAATCAACCCAGGCCATGTGATAGGACGGTCCTCGTGGCACTGGACCTATCGAAGGCATTCGACACGGTCAGCCATGCCAAATTATTTGAGGACATCGCCAATACGTTGGGTCGCGAATTATCTGTGTGGCCGCCAGTCATTTGTGGAATTTAGGGATAAGAAGTCAAAACACCGTAGAGTGAAACAGGGAGTTCCCCAAGGTGGGGTGATATCTCCAGCTCTGTTTAACCTCTACCTATCCTCCATCCCACCTCCTCCAGACGGCATAGAGATCGTATCATATGCGGACGACTGTACGATCATGGCATCAGGCCCCCCACCCATTGATGACATCTGCGATAGGTTGAACGTCTACCTCAACGAGCTTGCCCCATATTTCGCTGAAAGAAATCTGAAGATATCCGCCACCAAATCTTCAGCCACACTGTTCACTACAAATACGCGTGAGGTGAATTCTGAGCTGACTGTGATGGTTGATGGAGAAATGATTCCGACCATCAAGTGTCCCAAAATACTTGGCGTCACATTTGACAGCTCCTACACTTTCTCCCCACATGCCACAGCAATCTGCAATAAAGTCAAAAGTAGAAACAAGGTCCTCAAGTCACTCGCTGGCAGCACTTGGGGTGCAGACAAAGAAACCTTGTTGACCACGTACAAAGCAATTGGCCGGTCTGTGGTAAGCCGCCCTCCGAACTGCGACGGGCTGTCTCCTTGGTTCTCATGTGGACCACCTCCATCAGGAGACAAAGATCCTACCAGTGCGAAGACATAACTACATGCTGTCTAAGCAATACCTTTTGGGCTGTTATCGCAGAAATCATCCAAATCATCATCTTGTGGATAGATACCCACCGCCCAGAAGCCTTAAGGTAGATCTACACGATCTAGAGCGTGAGGTCCAGCGCTACAAGAGAGAACCTCTAGATCAAGCGGCATATCAAGCGGGTCTGAACAACATTCATGCGCACACGGTAGCAGACGCGTGTTTTATATTCTTCTGGTGCGGGTGTAAATAAATAAATTACAAATATACTACCGCAGTGTATGCCTTAATAGAGGCATCCGAAAGCGCATGCAGTTCAGCCGAACATCCTAGGGTATACTGAAACCAACGAGGCACTCGTATAAGATTCAAACTTACGGCACTCCGAATAAGTAGCATTCAAGAGGGGATCATCCCAATCGATTTGGTCTAGCCAGACCTTCTGCATGATTATCTTTGCAGTGATAATAACTGGGCTTAATCAGCCAACAGGATAAAACAACTTCGCTATGGCCGAAAGCACTTTTCATTTAGAGTAGGTTGGCATGGTCTCAATAGGGGTGACCTCGAAAAAGAAGGAATCTAACCTTCCGTTCCACCTTATACCAAAAGGACTGGAATCGCTGGCATCTACGAAGGACAACGATTGCGCACCAACCATATGCTGTGGTGGGAAACAATTCAAGATGGCCTTGTCATTGGCCGTCCATTTCCGCGGCTCGAACTTTCCCGAAGAAAGCGTCGCAATAAGTTGGTCCCTAGCTTTTAACGCTAGGTCGTGAGCTTGCCAAAACATCATCCACATACGTTTATTTTCGCAGGATGTGCGCCGCTAGAGGAAATTCGTTTCAGTCTCGTGAGCCAAATGCAATAACGTCTGAATCACGAGATAAGGCGCACAATTCAAACCGAAGGTAAAAGTTTGCAATTCATAAGCTTGAATAGGTTCTGTTGGCGAGTCCCGAAAGAGAATTCTTTGAAGAGGGGCGTGCTTGCGGTCCACGCGGATCTATCAAAACATCCGAACTTAATGTCGAATTTAAACTCTCGCTAAAGAAGTATCAAAAGTACTAGATCGAGTTGTAAAGTTGGTCCGACATGTAAAAAGTCGTTCAGACTATTCATGTTAAAAGTTTTATTGGATGCGTTAAAGGCAAACCGTAGTTTCGTCGTCTGTTTCCTATCCTAGGATATAACATTCCAACACTATCCTACGATATAAATCCTCACCCAATAGATCAACTGGAGAATATAACAAATTGATGTCAGCCTGACGAAGATTTGGTAATTGATCCGATGAAACGGTTAAAGATGGAAAATCTACCGAAATAAGCGGCAATACTAAGGCATTAGTCCATAACAAGACCGAGTATTCTAATCTTTATTGAACAAATTTTGTGAGAATTCGCTAAAATTTCACAATTAACGCCAGAAATACTAACATTAGTACAGCAAATTGGAAGTTTGCTCTACTAAGCTCAGACAAAAAGGACGATTCAGAAGCGGGTCTATTAATGCTATGCGGGATACGATACTCCACAATGAATTAAATTCACAATCGTGTGCTAAAAGCACAGATTTGTTTTGAGCTGCATAGAAGACTTGTCGAGGATTACCAGCAGCTGAAGTAGAAGGGAGAGTTGAATCGACAGTGGGAGGAGAAGGCCTCGTTGCATGCGTTTCTATAAGTGGAATCTGTATTAGAAGACGATGTGCTATGTGAAGAATCATTACGGTGCAACGAAGAATGATGTGCCTGCCAACATTTCGAACATCGATGTTTGCTTAAACGAGCCTTTTACGTAAACAATTGACACATAGGCGATTACGTTTGGCAATAGAGAATCGGGCCGAAATTGACATATTCTTGAACGGAGGACATTCAAAAAGTTGATGATTGTCCTGTGGGCAAAGAATGCAATCGTTTTTTTGAGGTGGCTTATAGATTTGAGACGAATTCGCTTTAGTCATATGGGTTTGGGCCCTTTTCAACTTCGGTTTGGATGTCCGATTAATGTCCGAATACTCCCGATTATGAAGCAATCTAAATCTTTGCGAAGTGAATTAGCTGATTTGTCCCTAACGCTTTATTTCCATGACGTTTGCATTATTTTAGGTAACCGTTGAAAAAACAAAAAACCAAAAACGGATCCCAGTTTTCCATGGGATGACATACACAGACATTGTGGACAAACAGCCATTAATACCATGTTCCAAAGTTTTAAGCCCAGAACTAGACTCATTTTGAAGCACCGAAAGAAAGAAAAGTGTCTCAGGTTGATTGTGGACAAGTGACAGTGGATTATTAAAAGTTTCCTTTAAAGAATTCCACGCCAGACCGAAACTACGATGGGTAAAAGGGAATTTCGGGACAATTTCTCGAGCCTCACCGTTGGTTTTGCGCACTAGATGATAAAGGCGCTCTATATCGCTCAAACGTAAGTTGTTTATATGCACTGAAAAGATCTCTACACGTAGGCCAAGTTTGGTAGTCGCCCCCGAAAACTTCAGTATTACATGGCGCCAATGGTAGATAATGGATTCTGTCAATCATTGGTGGGTCAGCAAAACTCTTATGAACACTAGAATTCCCAATACTTGATATTAAAGAGCTAGTAGCCGGGTTACCCATGTCCTCAGCGGCATGAGCAGAAGGGCCGATTCTTTCTAAAGCTACATCCGAACGCCGTAATTCCCTAGAAGTATCACGGGGATGCTGTAATCGCGAAGCTACTAAATTACAACGAGAGGAGTTCAAAGAAGATTTCCTCACACACCGAAATTCTGAGAGTATATGTTAGTTAAGCATTCCATATATCTCTGATATACTACCTCATATATATGATCAGCGGCTTCGACCACACAAACTTTGAAACTATCCTGCGTTTCTTTCCACGCCATTCCTAATACCGAACTACAAATTTCCAACACAAACAGAGAAAGATCCTCCTCTTTTATTCCCAGAATGTGCTCAATGAATTTAACGAGCAAATTAGAAACTCTGATAAAGCTATCCAAAAGAGTAAGTGGCATATTTCAAGATTTCGTTCAAATAACAGACACCAAATAAAAACAAAATCGGTAAAATTTCTCGGAAAATACAACTGTTCTCTCCAACATGAAGCCCAAAAAGTTTCGAAAATGATATAAACACAATCAAAAAATGAAAAATACTCAAAAGGGACAAATTTCGAGCGAAAGTGTCCAAAATAGCCAAAAATCACACCGAAAATTTGAAAAACTCAAGAAATTGGCACGAAAGTTGAATGAAAATAGCAAAAATTTCCAGAAAATAACCAAAATGCTTTAAAACTTTCCAAAAAACAACTTTAATTTCCGAAAAAAGTTGCGAAAATTTTATAAAATATTTCTAATTTTGTCAAAAAGTACGAGCAATATATATGTTTGTATACAAATTTATATAAAAATGTCGAAAAAAATAACTCCTATTTCCACTTTTCAATACGAAAATATATCAAAACAAGCTATAGATCGATTCAGACCATATTGCACACGTATATTGAAGGCCATGGGAGAAGCCGTTGTATAAAATCTGTGCCAAATCGGATGAGAATTGCGCTCTCTAGATGCTCAAGAACTCAAGATCCCAGATCGGTTTAAATGGCAGCTATATCAGGTTTTGGACCTATTTGGAACGTACTTCACATAAATGTTGGAAGTGATACCAAAGCACGACGTGCAAAATTACAGCGAAATCGGATAAGAATTCCGCCTTCTAAAAGCTCAAGACGTCAAGACCCAGGATCGGTTTATATGGCAGCTATACCAGGTTATGGACCGATTTGAACCATACTTAGCAGAGTTATTAGAAGTGATATCAAAACACTATGTGCAAAATTTCATTCAAATCGGATAAGAATTGCGCCTTCTAAAAGCTCAAGAAGTCAAGACCCAAGATCGGTTTATATGGCAGCTATATCAGGTTATGGACCGATTTGGACCATACTTCGCACAGTTGTTGGAAGTGATTTCAAAACACTATGTGCAAAATTTCATTCAAATCGGATAAGAGTTCCGCCTTCTAAAGCTCAAGAAGTCAAGACCCAGGATCGGTTTATATGGCAGCTATATCAAAACAAGAACCGATTTGGCCCATTTACAATCCCAACAATCCCTACACTAATAAGAAGTATTTGTGCAAAATTTCAAGCGGCTTGCTCTACTCCTTCGAAAGTTAGCGTGCTTTCGACAGACAGACGGACATGGCTAGTTCGACTTAAAATGTCACGACGATCAAGAATATATATACTTTATGAGGTCTTAGACGCATATTTCGAGGTGTTACAAACAGATTGATGAAATTAGTATACCCCCATCATATGGTGGAGGGTATAAAAATACGAAACATATCGATTATAATATAAAGTACTACGAAAAAAATATTAATATATCTGAATTATTCTAAAATTAGAACTCTTGGTTTCTAATTTCTAGACATTTTTTCTTATGAATATTTTATTATGCAGGGATTTTTTCGTTTTTTGTGTGACAAAAATCAGTTTAAAAAACAAATTTAAACGATCTACCACTCTAAAATTCGAACGTGGGGTTCTAATTTCTGGAAGCTTTTTTTACAGTTTACACAGCAACGTTTTTTAAATAACAAGTTTTTTCTTTCTTTGAATGAGTTATGTTTCATTGAAGCTTTGCTAAATTATCCACCAATAAAAGAAAGTTATGTATTTTTTGCTATCTTTTTAGATATGTAGCTTTTGAGAAAGTTTTGCACTACCTTATTCTCTTATCTCTACATGTTAGAAAGTAATGGGATTTTAACGTATAATTTTTGTATTTGTTTACAATTAAATCGTTTGAATAAGGAATTGCAAATTTGAGTCGGTTTATTGTCAAAGTTCAAAGCATCCATCTCTCCGTGTGATTTTTTAAATGTTAAATAAACGTAAAAACACCTTGTCTTTAGAAACAAAAGCTGAAATTTGAATGAAGTAATTAATGCATTGGGCAAATCTTATCAAGTAGCAAAGAAAAATGGAAAACCCACATTAGGCTTGGTTTTTGAATCAGAAAAGACAAAGAAACCTAGATGCTTCAAAGGTTTTGACAACCCATTTCCTTATACTTACTTTACTTTAATTGGCTACGACAGAATATTTGTTCCACTAGCCGAACGTAGAATAGCGTTCCAAGCGCCTCGATCTTCTGCGCTCATTCTAAAATCTCTGACACCAAGTTTCGAGGTGTCTCCCACAACTTGATCTTTCAATCGGGCTTTTGGTCTTCCCGGTTTGCGTGTACCACCGTGTTCGCCTTCAAAAGATTTCTTTGCTGGAACTTCTTCATCCATTCTGACAACATGACCTAGCCAACGCAGTACTTTTATTTTGATGCGTGTAACTATGCTATCGTCGTCATACAGCTCGTGGTTCATACGTCGCCTATATTTTCCGTTAACGCAAACTGGTCCATATATTTTACGAAGAATATTTCTCTCAAATACTCCAAGCATTGCCTCATCTGCTTTCACAAGTACCCATGCTTCAGAACCATATAACAGCACGGGTAGTATCAGTGTCTTGCATAGTGTAATCTTCGTCTGTCGAGAGGTCTGTGGCCCTGTTTCTAAACTGCTTACTTAGTCCAAAGTACCATCTGTTCGCCAGTATTATTCTTCGCTAATCTCAAAACTGGTGTCATTCGTTTCGGTTACGGCGGTGCCGAGGTAGATAAAGTTACTGACTGTCTCAAAGTTGTGGTTCCCAACTTTCTCCATGTTCTTTATCTGCTCGGTTGTGCAAGGCTTTTTGGGAGCTGAAACAATCCATTTCGTCTTATCTCCATTTACAGCCAGACCCATTTTCACTGACTCTCTTTCGATTCTTTCAAAGGCTGCACTTCCGGTGACCGAGCTTTGATATCGATATCGTCGGCATAGGCGAGTAGCATGTGTTCTCTTGTGATTAGTGTGCCATATCTATTCACATCTGCATCTCGTATAATCTTCTCCAGCAGGATGTTAAAGAGATCACAAGATAGGCTGTATCCTTGTCTGAAACCTCTTTTGGTATTAAATGGTTCGGAGAGATTCTTTCCTATTCTTACTGAGGTTCGCGTATCAGCAAGCGTCATCCTGCAGAGTCTTATTAATTTTGCAGGGATACCAAACTCAGACATGGCTTGAAATACCTTTAAACGTAAAGGAGTATCAAAGGCGGCTTTGTAGTCAACGAATAGATGGTAGGTGTTGATTTGTCCTTCTCGGGTCTTTTCCAGGATTTGCCGCAGTGTGAATGTCTGGTCTAGGGTGGATTTACCTGGTCTAAAGCCGCATTGGTAGGGCCCAATTATCTCACTGACTTTAGGTTTAAATCTTTCACACAGTACGCTCGAGAGTATCTTGTATGCGATGGGAAGGAGACTTATTCCTGTGTAGTTAGAACATTCCGTCTTGTCTCCTTTCTTGTGTACGGGCCATAGTATGCTGAGGTTCCAATCATCGGGTATGCGTTCTTCTAGCCACATTGCGCAGATAAGCTGATGCATACGCCTTATCAGCGTGTCGCCTCCGGTCTTAAATAGTTCAGCGGCTAACCCGTCGGCTACTGCTGCCTTGTTGTTCTTTTGTCGGGTCACTGCTACTTGGACCTAATTCTGGGTAGGAGGTAAACATTCTATACCATCTTCATTGATTGGTTCTGCGGTTGGGTAAAATGTTCATTCTATATCCTCAGCATGTTGTGTCAAATACCAGATTTCCTTCTTTGTCTCTGCAGGAGGGTGTGCCTGCACCAAAGCCATCGGTTTGATGTTTAATTCTTTGGTAGAATTTCCGGACTTCATTCTGACTCCTGTACATCTCAATTCGCTCACACTCACGTCTTTTCATTTCCTTCTTCTTTCTGCGGAATAAACGTTTCTCCTCTCTCATTTTCTCCCGATAACTCTCCTTAATGTGGCGCGTTGCTACTGATCACAGGGTCGCTCTATATGCCGCATTCTTGGCTTCAGTAGCATCTCGAGACTCTTGGTCGTACCATGGGTTTCTTGGAGGAGGCTTCCAGTACCCAAGTACGGATTTCGCGGCATTTTCCATGGAGTGGGCAATAGTTTGCCACTGCGCCATTATATCATCAGAAAAAGGAGGGCTTTCATCAAGCAGTTGGGTCAGTCGAGTGGAGTATGCCGCTGCAATTTGTTGTGTTTGCAGCTTTTCAATGTCAAGCTTCCGTGCAGTGTCAGATCGTACTTTCCTCGCCATGTTCAAACGGGTGCGAACCTTTGCTGCAACGAGGTAATGATCGATCGTACATCTAACACGCTGGATGAATGCCTTCCATCTATCACAACGTGATCAATTTGGTTTCTCATGTTTTGATCAGGTGACAGCCATGTGGCTTTGTGAATATTTTTATGTTGAAATCTGGTGCTATTAACTACCATGTTTTTTGCCGCGGCGAAATCTATCAGCCTCAACCCATTACTGGACGTTATCTCGTGGAGGCTAAACTTTCCGACTGTTGGACCAAGGATGACTTCCTTCCATATTTTCGCATTAAAATCTCCCAGAACGATTTTAATATCATGGGCGGGGCAGCGGTCATATTCTCTCTCTAGGCGCTCGTAGAAAATATCCTTGGTCTGCTCGTCTTTGTCTTCCGTCGGGGCATGGCCACAAATAAGGCTGATGTTGAAGAATTTGGCTTTTATGTGGATTGTGGCTAGCCTCTCATCCACCGGAGTAAAGCTGGAGACAATATTTGGGGGTCCGTTTCTCATAGTAGTTCTCAGTTTTCCGGGGGCGGGTTACTGGCCCAGCGCCCCAACCGCATGGGTTTTGTGGGATTGCACACGTATCCCTCGTTGCGGCGAACCGCTTGCTCCAAGATCCGACGCTCGCCGCCAACCGCCCCTAACCTGGGAACAGACGCTGATGACGCCCATTTCCTTATGACTACTCAAAAAATGCTGAATGACTTCCCGGATCTTTAACGATTGGTTTCACAACAAATTTGTAAAGGAAATATGTTAAAGCGACGATTATTTTGTTTTCGTATATTTTAAATAACTTTTTTATTTTTTATAGGTTATTCAGTTTTCGGAAGACAACAACTTACCCCCAAAAGATCTTTTGCTTTTGGACAACTTTGCCGCCCATGCATAAATAGAAAAACTGCGAAGTGAGGATGGAAATGTAGAATAGTAGCATATCTTTTACCACCTAACACGTTACGACAGATATGCAACCAATGGACCAAAACCCCATCAAACTGAACAAACTTTTTTACAGAAATAAGTTGCGAATTAAATTAATTGCAGAAGGTGAAAACATTGCTAAGTAGTAAAAAAAAACCATTCAATTCGAAGTGCAGTAATGTTGCTGAATCAAGCTTGGAATGAGGTACCAGAAACAGTGTTATAAAATGCTTGGTCCAAATTATTTAATTGGGATTCAAGTAATTATGACAGCAAGGTTGATTTGCCACCACAATTATGTCCACAAATTACAAATATATCCACAGATTATGATGAAGGTCTTGAAATTAACCAAAACCTATTGAATGAAATTAACGAAAACTATTTAGTTGGTGTAGATGGAATCGAAAAGTGGAAGAAATACGTTTTTGCTGACGAATCTTATAGTGATGAAGACCTCCTTCTTACTTCCTTTCAGTAATAGTCTCGTCTTCTCACGATTTGAATCCCCGCATAGGATTTTCGCCGTCCTACCGACCGGCGAAACGCCATTCCACAGGATTGCATGAGTATTCGTCGCCCACGCCCGTGACTCGAACTGCGTCGACCCGAAAGGTTTCGAATTAGCCAAATTTATTGACGTCAGTCCTCTGGCCTTCACCTCCAAATCGTCTATCCTTTTATTCCCTCTTACTCCGTTATGGCCAGGCACCCAAACAATGCGGATTTTGACGTCCTCAAAGAACGCGTTAGTCTCCGTCTTACACTGCAAGACTGTTCGTGATCTTACCGTCCTGGTTGTTATTGCCCTTACGGTAATTTTACTGTCGGTAAAGATGTTCACACTCGACGTCCTCGCGTTAGCACCACACCACCTCACGCATTCCGTGATCACCCGGATCCGGCAATCCCATGGCAGCCGGTTGTACGTACCGGATTGACCCGATGGAGTTATCCATCGGCAAGGGCTGCCGCCTCAGTGTACAACACACTGCTACAACAACAACAACAACCCGGATCTCAGCCTGCGGGCCCGTATTATGATCAGGCAGTCTAAAACAGATCTCAGTTCCTGTGTTCTCAATGTAGACCCACAGGCCCACTCTGTCCTCTAGCTTTGATCTATCCGTGTAACATGATCTTCCAGATGGCAATCCTAGGGTTCCGTCAATCCAAGAGCCTCGTACTCGACCTCAAGATTCATCTCACGTATACGATCGGAAACCTCTTTCCCTCCTCCCAGGTTTCCTATCGTCGCCCCGATTAAACCGCGATGGTATAAGCTGCTCCCATCCTCAATCCATTCTCCCATTGCCCTAAGTCTCATAGCCGTAGTGCCTGCCTCACACTTAATCTGTATGTCAATGGGTCGGATATCTAGAATAGTCTCCAGTGCCGTAGTGGGCGTGGTCTTCATCGCTACGCCTTTGCCAAGACAACATGTTTTCTGAACCTGTTTAATAGTCCTTATGTTGCACTTTTCCCCATAGCAGTCCCCCAAACTACTGAGGCGTAAGTAAGTATTGGTCTTATTACGCTTCTGTTGAGCCAGTGCACTATCCTCGGATTCAGGCCCCAACATCCGTGAGCCATCACTGTACGCTCCTGAATGTGACACTTCCACTTCAATTTCCTGTCCAAGATTTGACCTTGTCAGATATCGAAATTGTTTCGTTGAGGAAATGTGTTGCGTTAAATTGGTCCAACTTCGTCTTCTTTTCTTGGTTATTGAGACCCCTGGGTCTAGTCTAGTCAAATGCCATATGCAAGACCCTTTCGGCCCTTCTGCAAAGCTGGTTCGAATCCTTACCCCTTAGAAGTATTATAATCTGCGTAACAGACGGGTTCAAATCCCTCCTCAGTCAGCATCCGAATGGGCCTTTATGGTGGCCACCCATAGGAGTGGCGATAAAATCGCCCTCTCTGGCGTGCCTTGTGCCATTTTCTTCCCTACGTTTATGTCCTGGGACAAACAATTTATCCACCTGTTCCTTAACATATGGTTTATCCAGTATCTAAGAACACGGTCCACCCGTTGCTGATCTAAGGATTAGATCACTGTGTCGGTCCGCACATTGTTAAAAGCCCCTTCGATTTTAATGCATACCGCCAGTGTGTACGTTTTGACATCGAAGGATTCTTCTATTTTATGCACAGCCTCGTTCAACAATTTTCAACTTTGACTCCTAAAAAATTGCTTCATGTATGGCAAAACAGAATGCCTCTCGATTTGAGTCGTCAAAGTTGAAAAACCTTTAACTTTTGCATGTCGTTTATGTGGGATTTGTTTTCAGGGTTGCATTTACCAACGCAATGCTCAAAAACAAAACAATTATAGAAGGTAGTGTTACTTGCCCATCAACAACCAAATAAACGATACAACTCTGTGGGGATGGCGGTAGAAATTCCCACTCATCCGTCAAACTTCTGTAATCTGTCAAATTGACATTCTAGCTTTTATTTGCATTGCCTCGAGCAGCAGCCAAAAAATTAAAAGATTTGTGATTACAAACGTATAAATTAAAACATTAAAAATGTGAAAAGATTAACAAAATGTTGCAAAAAGTTTTAAATCTCAACAAACCATTTGACATAAGAGGGTATTTGGATACAACTCTGAAATTTCAGTATTATTGGGTTGCCCAAAAAGTAATTGCGAATTTTTTAAAAGAAAGTAAATGCATTTTTAATAAAGCTTAGAATTAACTTTAATCAAATATACTTTTTTTACACTTTTTTTTCTAAAGCAAGCTAAAAGTAACAGCTGATAACTGACAGAAGATAGAATGCAATTACAGAGTCACAAGTTGTGAAAAAATTTATCAACGCCGACTTATGAAAAATCCGCAATTACTTTTTGGGCAACCCAATATATCAGTTAGGTAAGTGACTAAACCTTCTTTAAGCTGCCATTAGACGATAAGACTTGTCTAATGTACGTTGAATAGAGCGCGCTGTAATGGACATGTGTTTTCATATGTATTGTACATTTTTTTAATAGACACGTGTTTTCATGACATAATTACCAGGTTGTGTACCGTAAACAGCTGAGTACAATTTTTTTCGCTGAATACACTATCTGTCAACGAGTTTTTGGTTGTGTGCGTATTATAGTTAAAAACCATAATACAACAAACAACGAAAAATGGCGCGAACTAATAACATACACAAAATCAGAGTTGCACTAATGACTGATTTTGACAGATAGTGCACTCAATATTTTGTGTGTCTTCATGTATGTTCGAGGATATAGTTGCATATATATTCTAAAGTCCGTTTGTCATTTTAAATAAATATTAAATTGTCATATTTCGTACGTATCACACTTTTTGAGTTGCTATATTTGAAATTACATATGACATGTCTTATCGTCTAAGGGCAGCTTTAGTGAATACTGAACAAAGCTCAACGCGCTCATTCTGTTTTGGCCGCAAAGCAAACCGCAACGCGCTCATTCTGTTTCGCCTTTATATTTGACATGTCAGAATCGTCTACTGTGAATAGCCCAATAAAGTGGGTCTTACATGAGTGGTTTAAATTTATCATTCACGCACACATCTCTGTCCAAAGTGCAATCCTGATGAGTTTTAATTTAGTAAACAAAGAAAGCTAGAGAAGGCATGTTAAACGAATTAATAACTTGGGTGTTAAACACTTACCTTGGAAAGTATTTAGAGGACTTTAATCCTGCTCAGCTATCAATTGCTTTAGTTTCTGGTAAGAAATTGACTATGGTATCTATGTGTGTCCTTAAAATGATTTCATTCAGGTGAAGTGGAATTAGAAAACGTTCCTATTCGCCGAGATGCCTTAAGATCGTTTGGAATACCAGTGGAGGCGCTGGCTGGAAGCATAGGAAAAATAAAATTGCAAATTCCTGTACGGCAATTTCGCACATCTCCATGGATTATTGCTATTGAAAAAGTTTATGGCGTATTTGGACCAAAAGATCTAAGCAGCTGGGACAGTGAAAAGGAAAAGGATGCTGAATTTGCTTATAAAACTAGTGTCCTTGATGCGAAAGAAGCAAACTGGAGAGTGGATAATGGTCGCCACTCGGAAAGTTATTACTCTCTGTCTTATTCAAATTGGATAAATTATGGGGCTTCTTTGGCAACAAATATAATAGAAAATTTGGAGCTCAAAATTAAGGATATTCACCTCCGCTATGAAGATACTGTGAACATGCACGTGGCTGGTATTAGAGTTAGTTCCATATCTGCACAAAGCTGTGATGCAAAGTGGACACCAGGTGCAAAAAATCCGGACTTACACAGGGTTTCATATAAACTTTTGGAGCTAAAGGATTTCTATTTCTACTGGGATAACCTTGATACAAATAACACGTGCAAAGAGCTATCCTCAAAAGATTTACTTGTAAAAATGAACGACATCTGCAAGATTGAGGATCATAAGTTTCTTACAAATTCTATCAACGCTTCCGTAAAATTTAAAAGAGAACGTTGTAAGCAATCTCTCCGAAGTAAACATCGACCAAGAATTTCTTGCGAAGTTTCGTTGGACCAAGTTAAACTAGTTCTAAATGATGTAAGTAAGAAAATTCTAAATAATAGGTATGTACTTTTATAACTTACTTGCTGGTCCGGTTCGCTACATCCTAAAGTGGGTATTTAAAATTGAATTTTATTTAAATGTTGTGATGCGCAGAGCCATGGGTTTTTCTCAGATTTAATTGCTTAATTTGTTTATCGTATGTGTTGTTAAATACATTTTATATCCGATACAAAAGTGTTAGAGTTTCCCAGGACCGTACAGAATCAACGTTATTCTAAATTTGGGAATATGATTCGTACTCTTGATAGTAGAGTCCCGCATACTTATATATTTTGGATCGATAATATTCAAACTAAGCAAGCAAAAAAAAAACCAAAAATTCAAATTTACTTTTTATTTAATTCAAAGAACTATGAAGACCTGTTTTACAGTTGCGTTAGGTTTTTGCAATACCGTTGTTAATTTTTTGCATATAAAACAGAGGATGCGAACCATATACACATTTCCAAACATCCAAACAAAATTCGTTTTTATGACGGCAGTCCGTTGATTCATGAGTGAAGTTACGCACAGTTGCCCTAAAGATTAGCGTTCACGAATATGTTTATTACTCTACGCTATGTTGTTGTAGGTACATTTGAAATGATAACAGCTGCTTTGAATTTGTGCATTCTACTTCCTAGACTTGGCGCGGTGCAAGAAATGCAACATTTACAAACGAAAAATATACCCGATTGTGGATTACATTTGTTTTTTGAACAAATGAACACACCTAGAAAAAATGCTTTACTTTCTTCGACAATTGAAATAACCATTAAACTGAGTCCCATATCGTCTCGATTGGCCTTCATGTCCGATCCAGGGGATTTGTGGTGGCCCCAGATACTCGTCCCCAAATTCTAAATATCAGATTCGTATATTAGTCTTTTTTATTTAAGTCCTACATTGACCCGGTCCGCATGAGCGTTTGGGGGATATTTAAAGGATTTTGATTTGATATTTATTTATACCTGCATAAGTAGACAAAGACTTATAAATTATAGTACTGGTTTGAAATCGTAGTAATACATCCGTGTTTATCTAGGGGATTTAATATTGTATAATGCAAAAATTTACATAACTAATAAAAAAGATACAATTAGCCTTCATAAACTATCATGATATTTGAAGATTACGATCACGATTGAACAGAATTTTTTAAAAAATTTTGCCAGATAAGTCTTGGCCAATAAGCAACGAATGTTAAACGGTGTAAAAGAATGAGATAGCCACAAAGTCCTGATCTTCGCAAAAGTCTACCCAATGACAGCATTGACGTGGTTTATCCATCTCAAAGAACTATTAAAAGCAACTCTCAAATTTTTTTTTTCAATCCCATGGCAGCCGGTTGTACGCACCGGATTGACTCGATGGAATCTTCATCGGCAAGGGCTGCCGCCTCAGTGTACGTGTTCGTCTTTTTTCGTCATGGGGGAGGCACATCCCGGAGTGCCTTCTCCGCACGCTTCTGGTCCGTGCCGCGATTGAAAAGAACCCCGGACCCTGGTTCTGTTCATTTTGCCAGAACCGCCTTCATCATCGGTCGGTGTCGGTGAGGTGTAACCGGTGCATGGAGTGGGTACATTTCCGTTCTTGCTCTGGCTTAACTTCACTACGGGAGTATAGTCATACTGGCTATGTCGCAAGGTGCTGTGCGAACATAGCCAGCAGTGGGTCACAAGCGTCGCCGTCGTCGCCTTCGGCGTCCTCGTCGTCGGACTATGTGACCCCCCCGACCTCTTCCGTACGGCAATTTATGCAACGACAGCACCCTAGCCCTACTAGCCAGGCCAGTGCCGGGAAGTGTATCGTTCTTGCAGTTAAACTGCAACGGACTGCGTGGCAAGATCGATGAGATCGTAGACTTTATGAGTCGGAAGAGCATATCGGTCGCAGTGATCCAGGAGACAAAGCTGACCAACACCTGCAGCTTGCACAGTTGTCACGGTTACAATGTGCTACGTAAGGATCGCTCAAGGAATGGAGGTGGGGGATTGGCCTTCGTTATACACCATTCCGTGCAGTATAGACCTATCTCGCCTGCGCTTGACGTTAGTGACCCCTACATGGAATGTATGGGGGTAGCAGTCAGGTCTGGTACTGCCGAGATAGAGATATACAACGTGTATATACCGCCGGTTGGTAGCTGTGTCCCGATTAATGGCCAGGCTTACAACTCCGACATAAGTGGGTTGCTATCTGGCCATAATCGTCTGGTTTTGGGGGATTTTAATGCGCATCACACGTCATGGCATTCTCCCCTAGGTAACGACCAGCGTGGCAGAGTAGATAGATAGCTCCACGTTTTGCACGGTGAATGAGGATGCCCCCACTAGGATTACGAGGAGGTGCAGCAGCTCGCGCCGGACGTTCATCAATTATAAGAAGGCCGATTGGACTGGCTTCAGAGAGTATAGCAATCGCCGCTTCAGTGAACTGCCACCCCCCTCTGATGTGCTTGTGGCCGAGAGGAAATTCCGAGACATCATCAACGCAGCAGCCGTTCGCTTTATACCAGCCGGTCGAATACCCCAAGTGCGACCCAATTTCCCGGCGCAAGCAGTGGTACTCGCAGACGAGCGTGATGAGATTCGTGCTGTGGACCCCCTAACCCCAGAATCAGCGAGCTGAATCTGGAAATAAACGGGGTAGTCAACGAACATAAGCGGAATTTGTGGCTGGAACACTTGGAGCAATGTAACTTAGGCACCGGTGTAGGCAAACTGTGGGCCACTGTTCAGTCTCTCTCGAACACCGGTAGACGGGATGACAGGACCTCAGTCACATTTGGCGAGATAACCGTGACTGATCCGAAGAGATGCGCCAGGTTGTTCAACCGTCAATTTATTGTGCATCCCGAGAGAGACGGCAAGGAGGAGAGCCATTCGCCGTATTCGTGGTCTCCGAGCCGATGAACAGCCATCACAATTTACCGTTTCAATCCCATGGCAGCCGATTGTACGCACCGGATTGACCCGATGGAATCTTCATCGGCAAGGGCTGCCGCCTCCGTGTACATGTTCGTCTTTTTTCGTCATGGGAGAGGCACATCCCGGAGTGCCTTCTCCGTATGCTTCTGGTCCGTACCGGGATTGAAAAGAACCCCGGACCCTGGTTCTGTTCCGTTTGCCAGAACCGCCTTCATCATCGGTCAGTGTCGGTGAGGTGTAACCAGTACTTGGAGTGGGTACATTTCCGTTCTTGCTCTGGCCTAACTTCGAGACATCATCACCGCAGCAGCCGTTCGCTTTATACCAGCCGGTCGAATACCCCAAGTGCGACCCAATTTCCCGGCGCAAGCAGTGGTACTCGCAGACGAGCGTGATGGAATTCGTGCTGTGGACCCCCTAACCCCAGAATCAGCGAGCTGAATCTGGAAATAAACGGGGTAGTCAACGAACATAAGCGGAATTTGTGGCTGGAACACTTGGAGCAATGTAACTTAGGCACCGGTGTAGGCAAACTGTGGGCCACTGGGCGATGTTACGAATGTCATCCGTGGCGCCAAATCTTCCAAGGCGTTGGACCCCGACGGAATCTCTACATTGATGCTGAAGAATCTGGATTTACCTGGAGTTGAGTACCTTACCACTGTCCTTAACCTGTCATTGAACACTCTTATAGTCCCCGATGTCTGGAAAATGGGCAGAGTGATCCCGCTACTGAAGCCTGGTAAAGACCCGAGTTTGGGGGAGTCGTACAGACCGATCTCCCTTCTCTCACCAGTGGCAACGACGCTTGAGGCATTACTCCTCCCGATCCTCGTAGGAGAATTTCCATTCGCCGAGCATCAACACGGATTTCGGAGACTGCACAGCACAACAACGTCTTTGCATGCCATCACCACACACATTTGCCGTGGCTTCAATCAACCCAGGCCATGTGATAGGACGGTCCTCGTGGCACTGGACCTATCGAAGGCATTCGACACGGTCAGCCATGCCAAATTATTTGAGGACATCGCCAACACGTTCCTCCAGCCAGGCCTGAAACGTTGGGTCGCGAATTATCTGTGTGGCCGCCAGTCATTTGTGGAATTTAGAAACAGGGAGTTCCCCAAGGTGGGGTGATATCTCCGGCTCTGTTTAACCTCTACCTATCCTCCATCCCACCTCCTCCAGACGGCATAGAGATCGTATCATATGCGGACGACTGTACGATCTTGGCATCAGGCCCCCCACCCATTGATGACATCTGCGATAGGTTGAACGTCTACCTCAACGAGCTTGCCTCATATTTCGCTGCAAAAAATCTGAAGATATCTGCTACCAAATCTTCAGCCACACTGTTCACTACAAATACGCGTGAGGTGAATACTGAGCTGACTGTGATGGTCGATGGAGAAATAATTCCGACCATCAAGTGTCCCAAAATACTTGGCGTCACATTTGACAGCTCCTACACTTTCTCCCCACATGCCACAGCAATCTGCAATAAAGTCAAAAGTAGAAACAAGGTCCTCAAGTCACTCGCTGGCAGCACTTGGGGTGCAGACAAAGAAACCTTGTTGACCACGTACAAAGCAATTGGCCGGTCTGTGGTAAGTTATGCAGCGCCAGTGTGGTCACGTCAACTTTGTGACACGCAGTGGAATAATATTCAGATCTGTCAGAATGCCGCCCTCCGAACTGCGACGGGCTGTCTCCTTAGTTCTCATGTGGACCACCTCCATCAGGAGACAAAGATCCTACCAGTGCGAAGACATAACTACATGCTGTCTAAGCAATACCTTCTGGGCTGTTATCGCAGAAATCATCCAAATCATCATCTTGTGGATAGATACCCGCCGCCCAGAAGCCTTAAGGTTGATCTACACGATCTAGAGCGTGAGGTCCAGCGCTACAAGAGAGAACCTCTAGATCAAGCAGCATATCAAGCGGGTCTGAACAACATTCATGCAGACACGGTAGCAGACGCGTTAATTGGCTACCGGGTGAATGTAGTCCTTGGAGAACGACCACCACCCATTGCACCCGAAGAAATCGACCTCCCCCGGCAAACCAGAGTGGTTCTGGCTCAATTACGTTCCGGCAGATGCAGCCGCCTCAATTCCCACAGAGCTAGGATTGATGCCGACGTGCAAGATGTATGTCCCGATTGTTACCAGGGACCGCACGATACACGTCACCTGTTTAACTGCCCGGCCAGACCCACTCGACTCAGACCCAGATCCCTGTGGACGCACCCCATCTTAGTCGCGGAGTTCCTGGGTCTTGACACTCAACAGAATCAAGCAGACGAAAGATAGTACACAATAAACTGCTACAACAACAACAACAACAACTATGGCAGCGAAAACTTTTTGTGTGATTGAAGTGGAAATTAAAAAAGAGAGTTGTGAACAATGCTCATTCACTCAGTGCAGTATTTTTGTTTGCTAGGGGTGGGGCATGCCTTTTTTTCTTCTCTAAAAAACGATGTTTGTTTTTGTAGATAGATTTCCATGAAATTGTCATAGAATGCTTGCCAAAACCGTAATAGTGTACTTCACTGTTCGATATCCAAAGGAGGCGGACCCTCCTCTTACCCTAATTTTTAAATACTTTTTATCTCGTAGTTGGCTGCACAAATTTCAGATTAAAATAAATAAAAAATGAGTATGTGCCGCATCATCCTCCAACAACCCCCAACAAGACATGCATACTAATTGGGGCGATATGGTAAGTAGAATACAAATCTGATACAATAATAAATTGACCTAAAGTGTCTGGGGACCGATCGGAACAATATGGAACTCAAATTAAGCATATTTGGGCACAGAATATGAATTTGATATCAACATTTGGCACCGAATAACAGGGTGCCCGATTCGGGGAGGTCGTTTCCGGTCCAAAGGACCGATCGACGCGGAAACGGCGGTCATTGATTATTTAAAGACACCAATAACTCGCCGTGTCATATCGAGCATCATATGCACTTAGTATTTGTGCAAGAGCCGGTGCCACCCGGTCTCTTACTGAGACTCTTCGCTCGATACCGCTGATTGGACGCAACTGCCATTGCATCTACTCCGTATGGAGCATTTCACTTTCCGCAAACTGTGAACGCGCCCAGTACCTTGCAGCTAAGCTTCTCGTGATAGCAATGAACACCACACAAATTGGACCTCAATATTCCAACCTGTTTGGTGGTCACAGCTATGCCGTGCCGGGTGAACTCAATGGTATTCATGTGCAGCAAGCAGCAAGCCTAACAGGCTGGTAAATAAACCTCAAAAGAACATGTGGGCCGATCGAGACACTATGGGACTTTTATAAAAGGTCATTGAAAGTGGAGTGTGAATCTGATATTAATTTTGGACACCTAGTGTTTGCTCAGCTGCCCGACACAGACAAAACAAAGTTGAAATGAAGGTCGAACGGGACAATATGAGACTTAAGTGAAAGGCCATTAAAATAGAGTTCGAAAATTAGTGAACAAGTTCAGCTCATGTGGAACGATTTGGGAACAAGTATCTGGGGCCGGCACAAATCCCCTTGCCGTGTATGAGACAGATAAACCTAGATCTGTACCAATTGCAACGCAATTTCATATGTGTTGTTAGAAATACAAAATCTTCTACGTAGCAAATCCGTGAAAATAGTTTTATAAACTTCCGTGTTATGAATCCATAAGTGAAATTTGGGTGGCAGTTATATCCAAATCTGAACCGATTTCGTCCAAATTCTACACCAATAGCGGTGAATGCTAAAGAAAAGGATCTGCAAAATTTCGTGAATATTTTAATGTTTCCGTTTAAGTCTTTGTCTAATTGGGCTATAAGGTAATTTGCTATATCATTGACAAATAAAAATTACTTTTCTCATTTTTCACACGCTCTGATGGAGAAAATCAGCAATGACAAGATTCATATTGCCTTAATTCAGGAGCCATAGACTACCCGGAACAAAGTTTCTGGCAGAGTTCTTGAATACTATCGATCTAATAACACTTAATATAGATAACACCGTGACCTTTGTTAATAGGATTAGACAGGAGGTATTAGATGTGACAATATGTTATATACAATATAATATGGTTCAGGATTGAAGGGTCTCCATGGAACACTCTTTCTCTGACCATCGCTACATTAGGCTAAGAATAGCACGGCCAGCGCCGAATCCGATAACCTTCCGGAATAAGTTGAAAACCAACTGGACAAAATTCTTAAGATTACTTAGAAGAAGACGGCAACACATTAGATTGTCCAAACATAGAAGACAATGGTGGGGTCCTTCGAAAATATTTGTCCTCTTCGGGAAAGGAAATCACCCCAAGAAAACCTCTGGATGACCTGGGCGATTCGCAACATTGGGAAAGAGGTCCGCAGACTTTTTAACAGAGCATGTCGTAAAAAAGCGAACGTTTATTGGGGTGTGTAATACGCACGGCTCAAGGAATACAATAAAATTACCAGAGCGTCCAATCCCATGGCAGCCGTTTGTACGCACCGGATTGACCCGATGAAATCCTCATCGGCAAGGGCTGCCGCCCCAGTGTACGTGTTCGTCTTTTTTCGTCATGGGAGAGGCGGTTTGTCAGAACCGCCTTCATCGTCGGTCGGTGTCGGTGAGGTGTAACCGGTGCATGGAGTGGGTACATTTCCGATCTTGCTCTGGCCTAACTTCACTACGAGAGTATAGTCATACTGGCTATGTCGCAAGGTGGTGCGGGAACATCCAAACGTCGTCGTCGTCGCCTTTGGCGTCCTCGTCGTCGGACTGTGTGACCCCCCCGACCTCTCCCGTACGGCAATTAACGCAACGGCAGCATCCTAGCCCTAATATTGCCAGGCCAGTGCCGGGAAGTGTATCGTTCTTGCAGTTAAACTGCAACGGACTTCGTGGCAAGTCGGAAGAGCATATTGGTCGCAGCGATCCAGGAGACGAAGCTGACCAACACCTTCAGCTTGCACAGTTGCTACGTAAGGATCGCTCAAGGAATGGAGGTGGGGGATTGGCCTTCGTTATACACCATTCCGTGCAGTATAGACCTATCTCGCCTGCGCTTGACGCTAGTGACCCCTACATGGAATGTATGGGGGTAGCAGTCAGGTCTGGTACTGCCGAGATAGAGATATACAACGTGTATATACCGCCGATTGGTAGCTGTGTCCCGATTAATGGCCAGGCCTACAACCCCGACATAAGTGGGTTGCTATCTGGCCATACTCGTCTGGTTCTAGGGGATTTTAATGCGCATCACTCGTCATGGCATTCTCCCCTAGGTAACGACCAGCGTGGCATAGCTTTGGCAGAGCAGATATATAGCTCCACGTTTTGCACGGTGAATGAGGATGCCCCCACTAGGATTACGAGGAGGTGCAGCAGCTCGCCAGACATCTCAATTGCATCCCCTGATCTCCTGAGTGACGTATCCTGGCAAGCCGTCATTTCTTTGGGGTCAGACCACCTCCCCATAATTCTCACCATCGACCGACCACCCGACTTCTTAACCTCTGATCGCCGGACGTTTATCAATTATAACAAGGCCGATTGGACTGGCTTCAGAGAGTATACCAATCGCCGCTTCAGTGAACTGCCACCCCCCTCTGATGTGCTTGTGGCCGAGAGGAAATTCCGAGACATCATTAACGCAGAAGCCGCTCGCTTTATACCAGCCGGTCGAATACCCCAAGTGCGGCCCGATTTCCCGGCGCAAGCAGTGGTACTCACAGACGAGCGTGATGGGATTCGTGCTATGGACCCCGCTAAACCCAGAATCAGCGAGCTGAATCTGGAAATAAACAGGGTAGTCAACGAACATAAGCGGAATTTGTGGCTGGAACACTTGGAGCTATATAAATAACTTAGGCACCGGTGTAGGCAAACTGTGGGCCACTGTTAAGTCACTCTCGAACCCCGGTAGACGGGATGACAGGACCTCAGTCACTTTTGGCGAGATAACCGTGACTGATCCGAAGAGATGCGCCAGGTTGTTCAACCGTCAATTTATTGTGCGGGTATCAGCGAAGTTACAAATGTCATCCGTGGCGCCAAATTTTCTAAGGCGTCGGGCCCCGACGGAATCTCTAAATTGATGTTGAAGAATCTGGATTCACCTGGAGTTGAGTACCTTACCACTGTCCTCAACCTGTCATTGAACACTCTTTTAGTTCCTGATGTCTGGAAAGTGGGCAGAGTGATCCCGCTACTGAAGCCTGGAAAAGGCCCGAGTTTGGGGGAGTCGTACACTATACCGATCTCCCTTCTCTCACCAGTGGCAAAGACGCTTGCGGCATTACTCCTTCCGAGCCTCGTAGGAGAATTTCCATTCGCCGAGCATCAACATGGATTTCGGAGACTGCACAGCACAACAACAGCTTTGCATGCCATCACCACACACATATGCGGTGGCTTCAATCAGCCCAGGCCATGTGATAGGACGGTCCTCGTGGCACTGGGCCTATCGAAGGCATTCGCCATGCCAAATTATTTGAGGACATCGCCAACACGTCCCTCCAGCCAGGCCTGAAACGATGGGTCGCGAATTATCTGTGTGGTCGCCAGTCATATGTGGAATTAAGGGATAAGAAGTCGAAACACCGTAGAGTAAAATAAGGAGTTCCCCAAGGTGGGGTCATATCTCCGGCTCTGTTTAACCTCTACCTATCCTCCATTCCACCCCCTCCAGACGGCATAGAGATCGTATCATATGCGGACGATTGTACGATCATGGCATCAGGCCCCCCACCCATTGATGACATCTGCGATAGGTTGAACGTCTACCTCAACGAGCTTGCCTCATATTTCGCTGCAAGAAATCTGAAGATATCCGCCACCAAATCTTCAGCCACACTGTTCACTACAAATACGCGTGAGGTGAATACTGAGCTGACTGTGATGGTCGATGGAGAAATGATTCCGACCATCAAGTGTCCCAAAATACTTGGCGTCACATTTGACAGCTCTTACACATTCTCCTCACATGCCACAGCAATCTGCAATAAAGTCAAAAGTAGAAACAAGGTCCTCAAGTCACTTGCTGGCAGCACTTGGGGTGCAGACAAAGAAACCTTGTTGACCACGTACAAAGTAATTGGCCGGTCTGTGGTAAGTTATGCAGCGCCAGTGTGGTCTCGTCAACTTTGTGACACGCAGTGGAATAATATTCAGATCTGTCAGAATGCCTCCCTCCGAAATGCGACGGGCTGTCTCCTTAGTTCTCATGTGGACCACCTCCATCAGGAGACAAAGATCCTACCAGTGCGAAGACATAACTACATGCTGTCTAAGCAATACCTTTTTGGGCTGTTTTCGCAGAAACCTAGAGAGAACCTCTAGATCAATCGGCATATCAAGCGGGTCTGAACAACATTCATGCAGACACGGTAGCAGATGCGGTAATTGGCTACCGGGTGAATGTAGTCCTTGGAGAACGACCGCCACCCATTGCACCCGAAGAAATCGACCTCCCCCAGCAAACCGGAGTGGTTCTGGCTCAATTACGTTCCGGCAGATGCAGCCGCCTCAATTCCCACAGAGCTAGGATTGATGCCAACGTGCAAGATGTATGTCCCGATTGTAACCAGGGACCGCACGATACACGTCACCTGTTTAACTGCCCGGCCAGACCCACTCGACTCAGACCCAGATCCCTGTGGACGCACCCCATCTTAGTCGCAGCGTTCCTGGGTCTTGACACTCAACAGGATCAAGCGGACGAAAGATAGAACACAATAAACTGCTACAACAACAACAACAACTGACTGGTCACTGCCCAGCCTAAACGACTAAAGCAAGAATTATAACATTTTGCACGAATGTTGGTCTTAGGTGGTAGACGCGGAATAAGATTGGGTTTGCCGATATTCGTTCGTTAAGGAACTAAATAGTACCAATATAGTACGAAATGGTGCATGTTTGTGCAGTATGAACATAAAGTGCTGGGAGAATGATTTTGGGCTCAAATTAAAAAGCTCTTGAAAAAATAAGAGTTAGTCAAAAAAGAGCTTCTAAATTAGTATCGTTTAGTGCTGCAATTCTATTTGGTACTTTCTTTGTAAATTGAGATAAAGCTCTGAATTTAGAAACTTAAGAACACCATGGCAAACTTAATTGGATGATTAGAAGAGTTTTTGAAATTTTTTTTACATTTGGGAACTAAAAAAAGTTTCAACAATTTATAAATTTGTCTTAAAAGACCTCTGCTACAAAATTATGAGGATGAAAAAAATCAATGGAAAAAATACTGGTAATGGTAGAAAACGTACTTTTAGTACGCAATTAGAACTATTTGGTACATTCTTTACAGATGGAGTTTGAGATCTTAAATTTGACATGTAGGTATAACAAGGAAATATATGATGAGTGACTAAATGATCAATTCACAACTCGAAACTTTTGGTACCAAATTTGGTATTTTCTTTACAGATTGAGCTAGAGGTCTGAAATTTGACATGTAGGTACAAGTAGTAGTAGTAGGTGACTAGTTTAGGCTGAAAAGAGGATGCGGATATTCATCCACTATCTACATACACCTAAGCCAGTTTTTGGCTTGTTGTGCCCCTACGGGAAAAGGGACAGGTCCCAAACCTGTCACGGGATAGGTCTTCTGGTGATAGGGACAGGTAATTTAGTAAGCAAATATAGTTAACGGATAAGCAATTTTTAACTATAATTAAGCGACTTTTTAAAAAATAATTAAGAATAGTGAGTGATGACAATTGAAACTTTTCATTCCCTGTAGGATACTTCCTGTGAGAGGTAACTTATTCTCCAGTTTAGGACCATTATATTTGGTGCAATTGACTACACCTTTCCCGTGGGACGTTCTAAATACTAAAAAGTATTTACATAGGAAATGCTCCAACGAAGTGCTCCAACTATCACTTGCCGATTTTGCATAAGTGAGCTCGTAGTCCTATGTGTCCCATCATGATACCAATAGCTATACTGACCTTCTTCTTATTTCCGTTCAGTAATAGCCTCGTCTTCTCACGATCTGGATCCATCCAATGATGCAGATTTTGGTATTCTCAGAGAAGGCGTTAATCTCCTTCTTACACTGCAAGATTGTTCGTGACCTTACCGTCCTCGTTGTTATTGCCCTTATGGCAATTTTACTGTCCGTAAAGATGTTCACACTCGACGTCCTCCCGTGAGAACCACACCACCTCACGCATTCCGTGATCGCCCGGATCTCCGCCTGCAGGACCGTGTTATGGTCAGGCAGTCTAAAACAGTACTCAGTCCCTGTGTTCTCAATGTAGACCCTCCAGGTCCACTCTGTCCTCTAGCTTTGATCCATCCGTGTAAAATGATCTTCCAGATGGCAATACTAGGGTCCCGTCAATCCTAGACTGTGCCGCTTGCAGCAGTGTCTCGCATTCAGAAACCTCTTCCCTTCCTTCCAGGTTTTCTATCGTCGCCTCGATAATACCGAGGATCGCTGCTCCCATCCTCAATCCACTCTCCCATCGCCTTAAATCTCATAGCCGCAGTGGCTGCCTCACACTTAATCATGTATCATGTATATCAATGGGTCGAATATCTAGAATAGTCTCCAGTGCCCTAGTGTGCGTGGTCCTAAACACTCCGCCTATGCCAAGACAGTATGTTCTCCGAACCTGTTGTATGGTCCTTACGTTGCACTTTTTCTCCATAGCAGTCCACCAAACTACTGAGGCGTATTGGTCTAATCAAGCTCCTGTGGAGCCAGTGGACTATCCTCGGATTAAGGCCCCGTTTCGAGCCTACGGGCCGTCTAAATAGTGCCCAACATCTGTAAGCCTTCTCAGTACGCTCCTGAATGCGACACTTCCAATTCATTTTCGTAACCCAGATCGCACCTAAGTATTTAACCTTGTCAGATATGGATATCGTTTTATTTATTGGCCCACTTTCGTCTTCCTCGTGGGTAGGTATATTTCTGTCTCCTCTGCGTTAAAATTGAGACCCCTGGGTCTCTGCCATATACAAGACCCTTTCGGCCCTTCTGCATAGCTCTTTCGGATCCTTACCCCTTAGAAATGCCCCCATGTGGCGTGCCCTGTGCCACTTTATCCCCTATATTTTTGTCATGGAACCCGCAATTTATCCACCTGTTCCTTAGCATAGGGTTTATCCAGTCGCTTTGGACCCGGTACTGGTCTAAGGATTGGATCAATGTGTCAGTCCGCACATTGATAAAAGCCCCCTCGATGTCAATGCATACGGCCAGTGTGTACGTTTTGGAATCGAACGATTCTTCTAATTTGTGCACAACCTCGTGCAGGTCAGTCTCCATCGACCTTCCCTTGACATATGTATGCTATTTGTATTCGAGCAGTTTGCTGGATGTCCTACTCTTTATCATGGTGTCCACAATACGTTCCATACATGAGTAGAAAGGACGTAAGGTTTATAGGTCTTTAGACTTTGGTATCGTATAACTTGTCTTGCCGGGCTTGGGTATAAATACCACCCTTGCCTACTACCAAGCTTTCGGAGTGAAAATATTGGCCAGGTTGGGCGCCAGATAGTCTGCCTCTTTATGTAGTAACGCCGGAAATATTCCATCAGGACCGGGTGACTTAAATTGTTTGAAGCTCCTCAAGGTTCCCTTCACCATAAATTCCCTAATTATAAACCTTCGATCAACATCATTATTCCAAGATTCCAGTGTCTCCGTGAGTTCCATCATATCCTCTGGAAAATGAGTTTTCATCAAAAGCCTCAACTTGTCCTCCGTTGTTTCTGCTATCACTCCCATGTCGTCTACAAATGTTTCAGTTTAGACATGAAACTCTTTTATATTGGCGGTGTCATTATCACTATGGGCCTGTTCGCAGAAAATCTTCCAGGAGGCACGTTTTGCCTCTCTAGTAATCGTATTGTATTCCTTGAGCCATGTGTAGTACACATCCCAATAAACTTCCGCGTTTTTACGACGTGCTCTGTTAAAAAGTCTGCGGACCTCTTTTCCAATATTGCGAATCTCCCAGGTCATCGTATTTTGTATTTATTTTTATTGTGATAATACCCATACAAAAGACTAGGTTTTATTTAAAGTATGGGTTAGGTAATCGTACAGTTTTGGTTTGCAACTTAGTTATAAAGTAAAAATTAAGGAATATATTTTAATTTTAACAAATTGAAGGCAACAATAAAATTTCAGAGATCAAATTAATAAAAGAGAAAAAAAAGGTTTATAAATTGTATAAAATAACTATATAGTAAATGTTAAATACATATACATTTTCGCATTTTAACAATGTGTATCAACAAAGGGGTTAAATTAAATAAATAAATTTGCCTTAATTTTTGTTTAACTTATATAACAAATGGTTAAACTGATTATAATTGTTCCTCAGTGTACGTGTTCGTCTTTTTTCGTCATGGGAGAGGCACATCCCGGAGTGCCTTCTCCGTATGCTTTTGGTCCGTGCCGGGATTGAAAAGAACCCCGGACCCTGGTTCTGTTCCGTTTGCCAGAACCGCCTTCATCATCGGTCAGTGTCGGTGAGGTGTAACAGGTGCTTGGAGTGGGTACATTTCCGTTCTTGCTCTGGCCTAACTTCGCTACGGGAGTATAGTCATACTGGCTATGTCGCTAGGTGCTGTGCGAACATAGCTAGCAGTGGGTCACAAGCGTCGCCGTCGTCGCCTTCGGCGTCCTCGTCGTCGGACTATGTGACCCCCCCGACCTCTCCCGTACGGCAATTTATGCAAAGACAGCACCCTAGCCCTACTATTGCCAGGCCAGTGTCGGGAAATGTATCGTTCCTGCAGTTAAACTGCAATGGACTGCGAGGCAAGATTGATGAGATTGTAGATTTTATGAGTCGGAAGAGCATATCGGTCGCAGCGATCCAGGAGACAAAGCTGACTAACACCTGCAGCTTGCACAGTTGTCACGTCTACAATGTGCTACGTAAGGATCGCTCAAGGAATGGAGGTGGGGGATTGGCCTTCGTTATACACCATTCCGTGCAGTATAGACCTATCTCGCCTGCGCTTGACGCTAGTGACCCATACATGGAATGTATGGGGGTAGCAGTCAGGTCTGGTACTGCCGAGATAGAGATATACAACGTGTATATACCGCCGGTTGGCAGCTGTGCCCCGATTAATGGCCAGGCCTACAGCCCCGACATAAGTGGGTTGCTATCTGGCCATGGTCGTCTGGTTCTGGGGGATTTCAATGCACATCACTCGTCATGGCATTCTCCCCTAGGCAACGACCAGCGTGGCATAGCTTTGGCAGAGCAGATAGATAGCTCCACGTTTTGCACGGTGAATGAGGATGCCCCCACTAGGATTACGAGGAGGTGCAGCAGCTCGCCAGACATCTCAATCGCATCCCCTGATCTCCTGAGTGACGTATCCTGGCAAGCCGTCATCTCTTTGGGGTCAGACCACCTCCCCATAATCCTCACCATCGACCGACCACCCGACTTCATAACCTCTGAGCGCCGAACGTTCATCAACTACAAGAAGGCCAATTGGACTGGCTTCAGAGAGTATACCAATCGCCGCTTCAATGAACTGCCACCCCCCTCTGATGTGCTTGTGGCCGAGAGGAAATTCCGAGACATCATCAACGCAGCAGCCGCTCGCTTTATACCAGCCGGTCGAATACCGCAAGTGCGACCCAATTTCCCGGCGCAAGCAGTGGTACTCGCAGACGAGCGTGATGGGATTCGTGCTATGGACCCCGCTAACCCCAGAATCAGCGAGCTGAATCTGGAAATAAACAGGGTAGTCAACGAACATAAGCGGAATTTGTGGCTGGAACACTTGGAGCAATGTAACTTAGGCACCGGTGCAGGCAAATTGTGGGCCACTGTTAAGTCTCTCTCGAACCCCGGTACACGGGACGACAGGACCTCAGTCACTTTTGGCGAGTTAACCGTGACTGATCCGAAGAGATGCGCCAGGTTGTTCAACCGTCAATTTATCGGGCATCCCGAGAGAGACAGGGCAAGGAGGAGAGCCATTCGCCGTATTCGTGGTCTCCGAGCCGATGAACAGCCATCACAATTTACCGTGGGCGAAGTTACGAATGTCATCCGTGGCGCCAAATCTTCCAAGGCGTTGGGCCCCGACGGAATCTCTACATTGATGCTGAAGAATCTGGATTTACCTGGAGTTGAGTACCTTACCACTGTCCTTAACCTGTCATTGAACACTCTTATAGTTCCCGATGTCTGGAAAATGGGCAGAGTGATCCCGCTACTGAAGCCTGGTAAAGACCCGAGTTTGGGGGAGTCGTACAGACCGATCTCCCTTCTCTCACCAGTGGCTAAGACGCTTGAGGCATTACTCCTCCCGATCCTCGTAGGAGAATTTCCATTCGCCGAGCATCAACACGGATTTCGGAGACTGCACAGCACAACAACAGCTTTGCATGCCATCACCACACACATTTGCCGTGGCTTCAATCAACCCAGGCCATGTGATAGGACGGTCCTCGTGGCATTGGACCTATCGAAGGCATTCGACACGGTCAGCCATGCCAAATTATTTGAGGACATCGCCAACACGTCCCTCCAGCCAGGCCTTAAACGTTGGGTCGCGAATTATCTGTGTGGCCGCCAGTCATTTGTGGAATTTAGGGATAAGAAGTCAAAACACCGTAGAGTGAAACAGGGAGTTCCCCAAGGCGGGGTGATATCTCCGGCTCTGTTTAACCTCTACCTATCCTCCATCCCACCTCCTCCAGACGGCATAGAGATCGTATCATATGCGGACGACTGTACGATCTTGGCATCAGGCCCCCCACCCATTGATGACATCTGCGATAGGTTGAACGTCTACCTCAACGAGCTTGCCTCATATTTCGCTGCAAGAAATCTGAAGATATCCGCCACCAAATCTTCAGCCACACTGTTCACTACAAATACGCGTGAGGTGAATTCTGAGCTGACTGTGATGGTCGATGGAGAATTGATTCCGACCATCAAGTGTCCCAAAATACTTGGCGTCACATTTGACAGCTCCTACACTTTCTCCCCACATGCCACAGCAATCTGCAATAAAGTCAAAAGTAGAAACAAGGTCCTCAAGTCACTCGCTGGCAGCACTTGGGGTGCAGACAAAGAAACCTTGTTGACCACGTACAAAGCAATTGGCCGGTCTGTGGTAAATTATGCAGCGCCAGTGTGGTCACGTCAGCTTTGTGACACGCAGTGGAATAATATTCAGATCTGTCAGAATGCCGCCCTCCGAACTGCGACGGGCTGCCTCCTTAGTTCTCATGTGGACCACCTCCACCAGGAGACAAAGATCCTACCAGTGCGAAGACATAACTACATGCTGTCTAAGCAATACCTTTTGGGCTGTTATCGCAGAAATCATCCAAATCATCATCTTGTGGATAGATACCCACCGCCCAGAAGCCTTAAGGTAGATCTACATGATCTAGAGCGTGAGGTCCAGCGCTACAAGAGAGAACCTCTAGATCAAGCGGCATATCAAGCGGGTCTGAACAACATTCATGCAGACACGGTAGCAGACGCGTTAATTGGCTACCGAGTGAATGTAGTTCTTGGAGAACGACCGCCACCCATTGCACCCGAAGAAATCGACCTCCCCCGGCAAACCAGAGTGATTCTGGCTCAATTACGTTCCGGCAGATGCAGCCGCCTCAATTCCCACCGAGCTAGGATTGAGGCCGACGTGCAAGATGTACAGCGGTCAAAAAAAGTATTCATCATTAGCAAAATTGATAATAAATTCACTTATTTTGGGTAATTGAAGAAAATTTTAAGTAAACAAATAATGCAGTTTTATGCAATAGTTTATTTTTCGTAATATGTTTTAAAATAAATTCAAAAAATAAATTTAATTAGCGCAAAAAATGCAATTTTATATAATAACACCAAAAACAGAACAAAAAAAGTATTCATCATTGATGTGCTATCATCAAAGTCAAATTCAAATATTATTTGGGAATCCCCCTTTTCTGTTTTATTTAGTAAAGGAGGCTTTGCCCTTGACAGCAAATATTTAATTTCATTGAAAATATAGTTTTTGTCAAAATGGGTTGTAAGCAAAACGAGGTTTCTGATGAGGTAAAAGTTTTGATAATAAAACACCACAGGAATGGTTTAACTCAAAAAACTATCAGTGAAATATTAAATAGACCACGATCTACTATACAATCCATCATCAGAAAGTGGACAGAAACGAAAACTGTTGACAATAAACCAAGATCTGGTCGACCAAAAGCACTTTCAGTTGGAGATGTGCGTTGGCTAGTGCGGCAAGTTCAGAAAACTCCGAAGACAAATGCGACCATTCTTCGTCAAAACACTATGGAATATTTAGGGAAGGAAGTTACAACACAAACAATTCGAAATACACTCAAAAGGCATAGTTACAGAAGAAGAACTGCACGTAAGAAGCCCTTTATAAATAAAATAAACCGAGTGAAAAGGCTAAACTTCGCAAAAATGTATGTAAAACAGCCCGAATCATTTTGGAAAACAGTCATTTTTGCAGACGAGAGCAAGTTTAATCTTTTTGGGTGCGATGGAAAGGTCATAGTGTACAGAAAACCAAATACAGAGCTTGAAGAACGAAACACAGTTGCTACTGTAAAACATGGTGGAGGTGGTTTAATGGTTTGGGGGTGTATGGCGGATTCAGGAGCGGGAAATCTTGAAATTATTAATGGAGTAATGGATCATAAGTATTACATTGACATTTTAAAGAGGAATTTAAAAGATAGTGCTGTAAAACTTGGGCTTGGTAATAACTTTCAATATTATCAAGATAATGACCCCAAACATTCTGCTTTAAATACCAAGATGTGGATGCTGTATAACTGCCCCAAAGTCATTAAAACTCCTCCTCAAAGTCCCGACTTGAACCCAATTGAACATCTTTGGGAACATCTCGAACGCAAATTGAGAACGCGCAATTTTTCGAGCAAGAGTCAAATGCAACAGGTGATAATGGAGGAATGGACTAATATAGACCAAAATATAACCGCTAAATTAGTCCAATCGATGTCAAACCGTTTAAAAGAAGTTATAAGACGCGGTGGTCGAATAACAAAGTATTAATTTTTTTAAATTATGTTATTTATTTTTTTGTTTTTTTTGCAATGATGAATACTTTTTTTGTTTAATTTTTTGTGTTCAGCTGTAAAATGGCCCTTTTTGTTCCAATAAATACTATTTTTTTCTTTAAAAACAATGAAATTGTGTACATATATATCACACAAGCACTACTGCATCATTAGTTTAATATGTTTTTATTCCAATTGTCTTTTGTAGACTTATTAAAAAAAAAACATTGAATGATGAATACTTTTTTTGACCGCTGTATGTCCCGACTGTAACCAGGGACCGCACGATACACGTCACCTGTTTAACTGCCCGGCCAGACCCACTCGACTCAGACCCAGATCCCTGTGGACGCACCCCATCTTAGTCGCGGAGTTCCTGGGTCTTGACACTCAACAGAATCAAGCAGACGAAAGATAGTACACAATAAACTGCTACAACAACAACAACAACATAATTGTTCATAAATTGTTTAGAAAAAGATTGAATATGTTAAAAAAGATTAAAAATCGAAGATCTAAACTGTTTTTCGTTACTTAAAGTCTGGATATTATTGGGAAAGTATTCCAGAGGCGTATTGCACTGGTAAAAAACTGTTGATCCGATATGGGATATTGGTGTCGTATTTGAATTACTTGTTTGCCGAAGTACGAAGTAAAGCAGACAAATAAGACGGCTTATTTGTGTATATTATTTTGTGCAGTGCCAGCAGCGAACTTATTTTAAGATATGAATCGAAAGTGACACCATATAACTGTTTGGCAAAGTTCGATATCCGATCTCTCCTACGCAAACCAAAAACATCATTAAAGGAAACATGTAATTTATTTTCAAGAACAGCATCACAATTTGAAAAAATTTCACAAGAATATAAAAGTTTTGGCAGGATATCTAATGGAGTATACGAGCGACTCATATATAAGGTCCTATGTCCTTAATATGATTCGCCCATGATAATTTATAATCAAAAACTACGCAAAACTCGCTGAGGTCACCATTTCGATTGTAGAACCATTTATTACAATATTAATATTTAGCGGCAATATTGTGCGATTTCTGGAAATGGCTATGCATTTTGACGCATTAATATTGTTAAGATCGTTATTCAAACAATCTATGGTATCATTTATTTTCTCAGCCGACGAGCTTATATACAGTTGAACATCATCGGCATTCATATGTATACTACAACTCTGCAACTGTTTGGGAAGGTCATTGCTGTATAAAGAAAAAAGGAGAGGGCCTAATATCGAGCCTTGTGGGACACCTAGTGAAATTCGAAGGCATCTAGAATTACGATTTCCAATTGATACAGATTGGCTACGATTGAAAAGATAGGAATGAATCAGATTTGTTGAAGATTCGGAAAATTTAAAAAATGTTTAAGTTTAAGACAGAGAATTTTGGGGTCAACAGAGTCAAACGCCTAAGAATGATCTAAAAGAACAAGAAAAGTGATTTTGTTGCGATCAATATTACTTCTTATATCTTCAACAACTTTCAAAAGTGCAGTAGTGCAACTGTGCTTCGGCCGGAATCCTGATTGGAGGTTGGTTAAAAGTGAGTTATCCGCGATATTTTGCGAAATTTGTTTGTTCAAAAGGTGTTCAAATATCTTCGAAATATATGGAAGCATGGCTATAGGTCTAAATTCTTGATTTTTTTCGGTACCGGGACTACTCTTGCCTGTTTCCAGGATTGTGGATAGCAGCTCCTTAATATAATTTTCTTAAAGAAATAACAAATATTGTATACGGCAGAATACGGGGAAATATTATTTTTAAAAATGTAGGATCAATTAGATCTAGAGGTTTTCTTGGGCTGATTTCCTTTCCCGAAGAGGACAAACATCTTCGAAGGACCCCACCAATGCAGTCGTAATCCTGTTGACATTTTCGTCAATGTCTTCTATGCTTGGACAATTTAAATTATCTTCCCCAAGTCTTTTTCTGAGTAGCCTTCCGAATTCTGTCCCGTTGGTTTTTAACTTTCTCCGAAAGCTTATCGGATGCGGCGCTGGCTATTTTTAACCTAACGTAGCGATGGTCAGAGAAAGTGTATTCCACGGCGACCTCCAATCCTGAACCTCATCGATTAGATTTTGTGAACATATCGTCACATCTAATACCTCCTCCCAAATCGTATTAACAAAGGTAACGGTGTTACCATTATTAAGTGTCAGGGCTTAACCCCGCTTATTAGTGTTGGTACTACCCCACGAAATGTGGTGAGAGTTCGCATCGCACCCTATTAGTACCTCGTTCCCTGTCTGTTTTGCTTTGTTCACCAGTCATTGCAGCTCCGACGTGAGTGGCGGTGTCGGAGAGTCGAAAGGCAGATAAAGTTATGCCAAATATGCTCCACCGCCTCCCTGTCTCACCACTGTTGCATCAGACGGTAATTGGTAGTTTATATGGTTCAGTCAAGAAAGTTTGTTCCGGGTCGTCCATGGCTCCTGAAATAAGGCAATATTAATCTTGCCCTTGCTTATTTAGTTTATCTGGATTACATCAATCATTGCTTCTCCAGTAGATGGGCATCTTGGGAGTAAGTGATGATCTCATCGTCTACTCCCTGTTCTTAAGACTGCATTGACTTTACTGTCACTGCACTGCCTAATGTCAACGTATTATGTTCTTTGCCTATCTTGGTCTTCTGACTCTTTATAAAGTCGATAATGGTTCCATCGTCGGGTCCCTGTTCATTAGGCTGTATTGAGTTTCCATTCCCTGTACTGTCTGATGTTTCAATACTAGAATCTTTGGCTATCTTAGTCTTCCAAATCTTAAGTAAATGGGCTTCTTGGGAGTAGGTGATGGTACCATAATCGGCTCCCTGTTCGTTAGGTTGCATTGAGACTCCTGTCGGTGCGCTGCCTGATGTTCAATATTAGGATCTTAACCTAAACTAGTCTTCCGAATTTTGAAGTGGGTGATCGGTCTGTCGTCGGCTCCCTGTTTGTTAGGCTGTGTTGGGTCTCTCGCCACTGCACTGCCTGATATTTTAGTATTAGGATCTTTGGTTATCCTAGTCTTTCCAATATTGAGAGAGACGATGATTGTCTTGTCGTCAGTCCCCTGTTCGTTGGGCGCTATTGAGTCACCTGCCACTGCACGGCCTTATGTCTCAATATGAGGATTATTTCCTATCCTAGTCTTCCTAAACTTGAAAAAGACAGCCTTGCTCCCGTAGTGCGCCATGCCTTTAGTCTTAACCAAACTCGTCACGGAGATTTGACCAATGCCAACTACAAGGAGAGTTCCTTCCTCCTTCTCCTCCCTGTGGAAGACCTCCAACTTCTCTGCGACTAAACCTCCCTGGTAGCGTAGATACGTCTGACGAGGTGTTTGACGGTATAAATACATTCCGCCCTCGCAAAACTCAGCGTAAAAATGTCCCATCTATAATCGCATTCGAAAATCCGATCGTTAACCAGATCGTGTACTTCGGACCGATGATCTGGTGGAATCCTGCCGGATGTACTGCCGATATTGATGACTGCATAAGTCAGCTCATCTTTGTTGTGCTTCCTTGCCACTCTGGTGTAAGAGGGCGGCTCCTTACCATTGTGGCTGTGTCCTCCTTTTGGAAGTCACAGTCTTCCATGAAGACTCAGGGGCCGTGCGCGCTTCCTTCGTTCCTGTTCCGACTTTGTCTACCTCCGCAGGAAACTATCTGGAGTGTTATGGTTATCTGACCGGTGTAATGGTCTTCGGGAGTTCTGATTCTTTTTCCGGCTTCCGTAGAAGTGCGTGGAATGTCAGTTTTATCCCTTATAGAATCCTAAACTTTCGCCCGTTTGCGCTGCCGATACCTTCACCTCTGTCTCCTTCGTCGTGCCCTAGATCGCTTTCTCGGTCTGCTTCTGATCTCATTAATAAGTCTGACGACTAGTTGTGCGCATGAAGCATTACTCCCGACTACAGATGTTAAAGCACCCACACCTATAGTAGGAGAGAACAACACGCTACGGTCTGACGCCACCACCGCAGCTGTTTAGTCTTTGGAGTCCATTTCTAGCATACTCCAAAAAGGCTTTAAAAATTTTTCGTACCTAATCCGAGATACGGATATTTTCTTCTTTGGCTACAATTAAGGTCTGCGGATAAGTTCTCGGAAGGTTTGTTCTGTATTTAATTTAAGATGGTTGGTGTCAGAACGCCCCCGAAACAGACTTCTTGACGATGAGGAAGCTGAGGACAGCTTTAAGTCAGGATTGGCCGAGCTCTCAAGTACGTTTAGGGAACACTTCGTTTGTGCAACGCTATGCTGCCATAATATAAACCAACCGCCGAGAAGAAGAGGGTCCCGCGTAGAGAGTCGAGAATGTAAAGAATGTGACCCGACCAACAAATACTACCAGATGAAGTTGCATTAATTCCTGCACTGTGCCAAGTTTACGATTTAGAATGCAGCAATTTAAAGCAGCAGTTATCATTTCATATGTAACTACACCAAAAAACGGCGTACACTGAATATTAAGCATATTCGTGAACTCCAATTTTTAGGGAAACTGCGTAACTCCACTCAAAAAACAGCTGTTAAGTACGATTTAGGTAATATTGCGTGTGTGCAACGCAATATTACCTAAATCGTACTTAACAATATTTGCGAACTGATTCTACTAATTTTCTCAAAATTATCTCTTATAAGTTGGGAACAAAATGTTTGTGAAACCATTCTGAAAAATATTTGTTGAGTTACCTAAACTTTTTTAGGAGGCCAACTTGGCACAGAGGTTAGCATGTCCGCCTATGACGCCGAACGACTGGGTTCAAATCCCGGCGTGAACATAAACAAAATTTTTGTGCTTGATTTATTTCTAAGATATCCTGCCTTCTTACAACTTCTCTACCAAGTGGTGTCGCTATGCGGTACGCCGTTAGGACTCGGCATAAAAAAGGAGGCCCCTTATCATGAAGCTTAATCTTTAATCAGACTGCACTCATTCATATGAGAGAAGTATCTCTTGTTCCTTAATGGAATGTTCATGGGAAATTTACTAGTAAGCTTTTTTAATGGCTTTATAAATAACGGCAAGTTTTGTTAAATCTTATTAAAATCTTTGTCAAGCAATTTTTCCAATAACTAACGCCTTGCATTTGAAATTATCAGCAGCATTAGTACATAATAATGCAGTTAACCTACTCCTATTATTCTAAACACTTTTAAAATAGTTTCATTTCCATTATAAATTTTTCTTTTTGCTTGCTGTATGTTCACAGCAACTACAAAGTCAGCTGAGGATTTTTCTCCTTCAGCTTATGCTTGTTAATTTCATTTCGCTTTTTAAACTTTTGCAACCAGCCGTTATAATATTCATATTTCGAACTTGTTTTTAACTTTGGGTGGAATGCTTTAGCTTTTTTAAATTTCTACGTCCACTTTTAGATCTTCTGCGTTTTCCAATGCTTTTAAATTGTAATACTCACAAACAGAGACATTTCCCATCTTCGAATTATTTTCATTTTGTTATTAAAATATAACGGCAAAGTGCGCTTATACTCCCGGATAATGGAGGCAATTACGGATAATCGAAGCAATGACAAAAATTCAAAAATATCTTGTCAATCCCGGATAATGGAGGTTTCCAGATAATCGAGGTCAGACTGTCTTTTAGTTTTATTAATCTAATCTTAAGTAAAAACCATTCACTGTAGTGAAGTATTATTGGAATCCATGTGATCGATAGGAATCCACATGTTCGATTGAAAATGTAAAAGAAACGTGCAAATTTTTTCTAGAATCGAAATTACGCTAAAGGACTTGGATAGTAGAGTACAAATCGCACTCCTAACTTCAGAATGACTTTGATCCAGTAAGGTTCTGCGGCACCTTCAAACTTTTGTAACGAATATAGCATGTATTTGAACAACACATACGATAAACCAATAAAGTAATATGCATCCGATAGAGACCTGTGGTTCTAGACACCAGCTTCATAATATTTAAAGAAACATTCCATTTCAGCAGCCACCTAGTACTATAATAATACCTCATATTGGAAAAATTCAATGGAAAAATGTAATATTGGGTTGCCCAAAAAGTAATTGCGGATTTTTTATTTTTAAAAGAACGTAAATGCATTTTTAATAAAACTTAGAATGAACTTGAATCAAATATACTTTTTTTACACTTTTTTTCCAAAGCAAGCTAAAAGTTACAGCCGATAACTGACAGAAGAAAGAATGCAATTACAGAGTCACAAGCTGTGAAAAAATTTGTCAACGCCGACTATATGAAAAATCCGCAATTACTTTTTGGGCAACCCAATATAATGGAAAAATTTAATTTCAATAGTTCGTTTTTTGTGGAACTTTCGATGAATTTATTTATGGAATTCGTATTAAGTTAGGTTGTTATCTTTTGTAAGCACAGTAGTGCATATCGTGGCTTAAAGCGGTTTATATTTGTTGTTGTGTTATATTAAAGGGTGATTTTTTTGAGGTTAGGATTTTCATGCATTAGTATTTGACAGATCACGTGGGATTTCAGACATGGTGTCAAAGAGAAAGATGCTCAGTATGCTTTGACATTTCATCATGAATAGACTTACTAACGAGCAACGCTTGCAAATCATTGAATTTTATTACCAAAATCATAGTTCGGTTCGAAATGTGTTCATTCACCGTAACGTTGCGTCCAACAGCATCTTTGAAAAAATACGGTCCAATGATTCCACCAGCGTACAAACCACACCAAACAGTGCATTTTTCGGGATGCATGGGCAGTTCTTGAACGGCTTCTGGTTGCTCTTCACTCCAAATGCGGCAATTTTGCTTATTTACGTAGCCATTCAACCAGAAATGAGCCTCATCGCTGAACAAAATTTGTCAAAATTTGAACACATTTCGAACCGAACACTGATTTTGGTAATAAAATTCAATGATTTGCAAGCGTTGCTCGTTAGTAAGTCTATTCATGATGAAATGTCAAAGCATACTGAGCATCTTTCTCTTTGACACCATGTCTGAAATCCCACGTGATCTGTCAAATACTAATGCATGAAAATCCTAACCTCAAAAAAATCACCCTTTATTATATATCAATAACTAGCTGACCCGGGCCCGCTCCGCTGCGCCTTCTTTTACTTTATATGGAACAAAACTTTCCTTGGAATATTTATTTTCGACAATTAAATATCTTTTAGTGAAATATCATGCAAACTTGACTAACAGTTTACCAATATAAGTGCCTTTATCTGAATCCCACATGATCTTTATTGGTGTATGAATTTAAGGTGTACTCCATTCTTAAAATACTTCATTTCAGCCCGATATTCTCATGATGTCTGATTTAGTGGTGTTTTCGGGGGAGAAGTGGTCCCCCAGATACTTGGCCCAGAAAAAATATCAGCATCGTGCTCTTCTCTTAAATAGCATTTATTTAAACCCCATATTGCCATTGGCTTAAGAGGAGTTTACAGGATGAGGCGTCCCCAAACACATGGCCCCAAAATACGTTATCAATTCGTTTGCTAATCTCAAATACCTTTCATTTGAGCCACATATTGGCATGGTCTAAAATTTTTTTTCCTTTGGGGGTGTTTTGGGAAAGAGGTGATGCCCTAAATACATGGTCCTACATTTGGGTATCAAATTCGTATTCTACTCTCAAATACCTTTATTTGAACCCCATATTGCTGTTTGTGGGATATTTTAGGAAAGGGGTAAACCCCCAGAAAATTGGTCCCAAAAATGGATATCAATTCTTGCTCTACCCCCCAATACCTTTCATTTAAGCTCCACATTGACATGGTCGGTAATTATGCCCGATTTAGGTGTGTTTTGCGGTGGGCCCCTAAACACTAAGCCCGGAAAAAATATCATTGCACTCAAAATTGGATATCATATTCGTTTTCTAATTTGATTTAAACTCCTTATTGCAAAAGTCAGCAAATGTGTCCGGTTTGGGATATTGGCCCTAAAAACTATGAATATTTAGTTCCACTCTCTTTAAGACCCAAATTGTCTTGGCGAGCAAATATGTCCTATTTGGGGGTTATTATGGTGGTTGGACGTCCGCTAGACAGTTGGCCCTAATGTTGATATCAGATACGTGGTCTACTCCCACATATCTTTAATTTGAGCCCCATATTTCCATAGTCGGCAAACATGACCGACTTGGGGGGTGTTTTGTGGGATGGGCGGCCACTCAGTGAGTTGGCCTTGAAAATATATATCGGATTCGTGTTTCACTTTAAAAACCCTCTTATTTGAGGCTCATATTGCAATAGTCAGAAAGTACTTACTATTTGGGTGGAGTTGCGGGGGTGGGGTGGCCCCACAGACACTCTTTCCGAATTGATATCAAATTCGTGCTTTACTCCCAAAAACCTTTGCTATGGTCGTAAATTTGTCCCCTTTGGGGGATGTTTTTGGTGATAGGCGGCCCCCAAACAGTTGGTCCCACATTTGGATATCAGATTCGTATTCTACTCGCAAATACCTTTCATTTGTGTCCCATATTGCCATGATCGGTAAATATGTCCGATTTAGGGTGGTGTTGTGGGGTGGCCCCATAGACACTTTTCTCGAATATTGATATCAGATTTGTGCTTTACTCCCAAAGACATTTCATTTGAGCCCCATATTGTTATGGTCGTAAATTTGTCCCCTTTGGGGGAGGTTTTTGGGGAGAGGCGGCCCCCCAAACACTTGGTCTCATATTTGGATATCAGATTCTAATTATACACTCAAATACCTTTTATTTAAGCCCTATATTGCCATGGTCAGTAAATAAGTCCTGTTTGGGGGGTGTTTTGGGGAAGGGGTGGACCCCCAGAAACGTGGTCCCACATTTGGATATCGGATTCGTATTCTACTTGCAAATACCTTTCATTTGAGTCCCATATTGCCATGGTCGGTAAATATGTTCGATTTGGGGTGTTTTGGGGGTTGGGGTGGTCCCCTAGCACTTGGTTCGACAAATGGATATCAGATACGTTTTCTTATCCTAAATACCTTTCATTTGAGTCCCATATTGTCGTGATTGCTCTAAATATATGTTTGGTAGGTTTTAGGGTGGGGCGGCCCCCCTAGGTACCCCATCCGAAATTTGGATACCAAATTTTTATTTTTAGGGTACTATATGAGAGCACACAAAATTTCGCTTAAATCGCACCACCCATCTCTGAGATCTGGCGTTTTTGAAAATTAAGGTAGGGGGGAGGGTCCGCCCCCCTTCAGATATCAAAAAATGTAGTACCCTATTTTCACCACGGTATCATTCTGTGAAAATTTCAAGAAAATCGGTTCAGCCGTTTCTGAGTCTATAAGGAACACACAAACATACAAACAAACAAACAAACACAAATTGATTTTTATATATAAGATTTTATTCACCAAATGCAATTAATATTAATGTTGTATATTTTTAGGTTCAGTACATTGAGATAATGCAATGTATATCCAGTCTGCAAAGAATTAGCGAAATTCGTTCTTTTAAAGTATCAAGACCTACGATGTCAGTTTTAAGTGATGCTAAACAATGGTGGAAGTATGCAGCGCAGTGTTATGGATTCACCTACCACACTGTTGAAGAAAAATGGGCAATGGCAAGAGAAAATATTAGATACATTTATATTTATAAACGTTTGTTGATAAACCCATCGGAAAATATGTCTAAAGAGGACAAGCAGTTTAAAATCAACTTTGAAAAAAATCGCAGTCTTGACGATTTAAAGTTTTTGCGTGATATATGCTTTAACTATATTAGTCACAGAGGAATAAATTCCACAACTCGCTCTGTATTGCAAGGCAAAAACATCTTATACCATTGGTTCCCAAACTGGTTAGGGTGGTATGGGATTTCAGAGAATGTAGCTTCAGAAACTGGAATGGATAATAATGAAACATATAAGCACATTGAGGATGACATACTAAGTGCCTTAAAGGAATCTATTGAAAATGAAACGTTTTCCAAGCGTGACGCTGTTTTTGGTAATTTTAGATTTGCCTTATCTGATGTTAAAATTTCCTTGGTATCATCTAAATCGGGCATTGATGCAACCATGCTGGATATGAACTTGAAAAATCTATTTTGCTTTGTTGAAATAAAGCCAAAATTGACATCGTATCGTGTTGGCATATCATTAGGATCTATTCATTTAAATGATAAAATGACAGAGTCCACAGAATTCCCCTTTTTAGTAAAACCCCAAAAAAAGGAAAATACAAATCACAAGTCGCTATATAATGAATTTTTAAACTTTTTTTCCAAAAAGATTTCTGATAACGAAAGCGACGAGCCATGGTTTCAGTTACAATACGAGCGGAATCCACCAGAACATAAGTCAGATTATCGTCTAATTATTAAATCCAAGAGTCTAGATATTGTTTACAATGAAACCGCATTTAAATGGTTAGCATCATTTTTTATTCAACCCTTAACCGACTTAAAAACAGTAAGAAACCAACTAGTCGAAAGAAAATCCCGATTAAAGTTTTTTAAAAACTGGAAAAGCGTTTTGGTTGGTCAAAAGAAGGTATGGTCGTGTAAAGATACTCATATAAGTATATTCCATGTTGATTGTGATTTTTATTTCGTAGGAAAGTCGGAAAAAATGGTCATTCGAAATAGATATATCCGCACCAAGAATCATATGTGTTGACAATTTTAAAGAAAAAAATACTTCAATAGTTTTAATAGACTTTGGACGTTTTCAGTTATTTAAGAATGAGAGATCCACTGAAGAAATGCGTATGGATGTCGAAGCCAATGAAAATGATAGTGATGAAGAGTTATTTATGACACCATGTTCTACACCTCCAGGATCACACACAAGTAAATCAGTTTCTCCAGACACAAACATTGCGAACTCTACAGCGGGCAATGACACATTCCTTTCAAGATTTGTAATAAACAGCGATACTGGTTTGGAGAATGAGTTGCATAGTGAAATATATGACAAATATATTATTAATCTTACTGATATGCAAGTGCTAGTATGTAAAAATAAAGAAATTGGATATGCTTGCGCAAAAAGTTCCTCAAACTACCATTTATTGGACAAGTTCAATATTAACCTCCACCTTGAAAGGAGAATAATTAGTACATCTGATCCGGATTATCCAGCTTTTACGCTGTTTGGCAATTTAAATAGGATTGTCGCCCACATTAACGAACAAAAAATATCGGATTGCATACGCATTTTGAATCCCCTAACTCTTGAATTGTCTGGCACTACAAAATATTCAAAAATAGACGAGAGAAATTATGAAGACAACAATGATCGCTTTGAGGATTCTGACACAACAATATTTCAATTTGTTATTGGACAAATTATATTGGAAATTCAGTCAAGGCAAAAGAGTATCGCTGAGATGCAAGTTATAGGCGCAAAGACCGGCATAACAAAGAAAACTGGTGATGTCAATATCAATATGAGTGTGCATGGATTTCTTCTTGTAGATGCAATTCAATCATTTGGGCCAGACTTCGAACTACTTGTAGCCAGTCATCGCCATGTTGAGTAAGTCATTATGCATTATATTTAAAACATTTTTAATTTGGCAAGCTACCAGGTTCGGTAACTAATGTGTATAAAAACCACTCATTCACTTTCATTATTTCAAGGTTAATTCCGAAGTTAATGTCTCCTTATTAAACTTTAATTATTTATTTCCATGTTTTGTCTTAAAAAGGATGGATAGTATATCCGGAAGTTTAAAACAAAGCGAACCATGTTCTCCCACTTCTCCCGGCTCACCTGATCCCAATGCCTATCAACGTTGTGCAAGCCCACAGATTATCAATAAGGCGCTGAATGAGTTACAAGCAGGTAAAAGTAACATATACACCGATACTACTATATATCATATTTCTTATACCCCCTTACTACCATTAATATAGGATAGGGGTGTACTGATTTCGTTATTCTGTTTGTAACACCTCAAAATATGCGTCTGAGACCCCATAAAGTATATATATTCTTGATCGTCATGTCATTTTAAGTCGATCTAGCCATGTCCGTCTGTCTATCGAAAGCACGCTAACTTTCGAAGGAGTAAAGCTAGCCGCTTGAAATTTTGCATAAATACTTCTTATTAGTGTAGGTCGGCTGGGATTGTAAATGTGCCAAATCGGTCCATGTTTTGATATAGCTGCCATATAAACCGATCTTGGGTCTTGACTTCTTGAGCCTCTAGAGGGCGCAATTCTCGTCCGATTTGACTGAAATTTTGCACATGGTGTTTTGGTATCACTACCAACAACTGCGCTTGCTATGGTTCTAAGCGATCCATGTTTTGATATAGCTGCCATTTAAACCGATCTTGGGTCTTGACTTCTTGAGCCTCTGGAGGGCCCAATTCTCATCCGATTTGACTGAAATTTTGCACTTATTGTTTTGGTATTACTTCCAACAACTGAGCTAAGTATGATTCAAATCGGTTCATAATTTGATATAGCTGTCATATTAACCGATCTTGGATCTTGACTTCTTGAGCCAATAGAGCGCGCAATTCTCATCCGATTTGGCTGAAATTTTGCATGAGGTATTTTGTTATGGCTTCCAATAACTGTGATAAGTATGGCGGAAATCGGTACATAACCTGATATAGCTGCCATATAAACCGATCTGGGATTTTGACTTCCTGAGCCCCTAGAGGGCGCAATTCTCATCCGATTTGGCAGAAATTTTGTACAACGGCTTTTCTCATGACTTTCAAAATACGTGTCTTATATGGTCTGAATCGATTAATAGCTTGATACAGCTCCCTATCTCCCAATTTTGCTTCTTGAGCCCCTACAAGGCGCAATTCTCATCCGAATGAACTGAAATATTATACAATCACTTCTACAATGTTCAGCATTCATTTATGGTCCGAATAGGACTATAACTTGTTTCGTTAAATATAGTTTAGTTTAAAAAGTTAGTACAAGGCCCACTTATAAGAAATGGTATTTATCGTTTTTCAAAGTATTCTCCAACATGATTTCTTTATTTGTTGCTGTAGCAGTGTATTATACACCAACGATATTGGAATTTTACAAGATATACAAACCGCCTGGTCTTTTTGGTCCTAATTAACCCACAATTTAGGTTCAAACATGTGTGGAACTGCCATTTTTACTTGCGGTATGATGTTTACATTTTGCAATTTTTCCATTAAATAAAAAATAGGCCTTTAAACTTGCTATAAATGGTGCCAAAAGATAAATAAATTTGGTTATATATATACAAACTTTTTCACCACAATTGAGCGTAATTTCGTAATAATTTGTAAAATAATTTTCTACTACAAAGAGGAATTAATAAAAATGCTGCATTCGACATGCCAACTTGCACGAATTTAAACTGCGCCACTTTTACGAAATTAAGAAGACCAAGCAGTTTGTATATCTTGTAAAATTCCTAAAATCTTTGATTATACACTTAGGCGGCAGCCCTTGCCGATGGAGAACTCCATCAGGTCAATTCAGTACGTACAACCGGCTGCCATGGGATTGGATTACTTATTATTTTTGCATACGAAACCAAGTGTCGAAACACTTTTTGTACTCCGATTGAGGCAAATCAACAATATAGCTATTGAACGTTTCAACAGCATCTTCTGGCGACGAAAATCGGCGACCGTGCATTTTTTTCTTAATGTTCGGGTGCCAAGTCAGTTTTGTACGGCGGTTGACCTATAGTTCGATGTTTTGTCCGGTCAAAAACACGCTGGTTTGAGCCGCTGTATGAGAGCTCGCATTGTCATGATGAACAACAATAATTCGTCTTCTCCTGTTCGTTTTTCCGATTTCTCCGAAGACTTTACCTAAACAAATTATGGTGTACCACTCCGAATTGGCCGTCCTACGTCAATCAAGCGGAGCAGTCGCCACCTGTTCTTACGAAGAAACAGGCGACCATTTGCTTCGGAGTGATTCTCATTTTTATTTTGCGTCCGTATTTCGTTGTTGTTGTTGTTGTAGCAGTTTATTGTGTTCTATCTTTCGTCTGCTTAATTCTGTTGAGTGTCAAGACCAAGGAACTCTGCGACTAAGATGGGGTGCGTCCACAGGGATCTGGGTCTGAGTCGAGTGGGTCTGGCCGGGCAGTTAAACAGGTGACGTGTATCGTGCGGTCCCTGGTTACAATCGGGACATACATCTTGCACGTCGGCATCAATCCTGGCTCTGTGGAAATTGAGGCGGTTGCATCTGCCGGAACGTAATTGAGCCAGAACCACTCTGGTTTGCCGGGGGAGGTCGATTTCCGATGGGTGGCGGACGGTCTCCAAGGACTACATTCACCCGGTAGCCAATTACCGCGTCTGCTACCGTGTCTGCATGAATGTTGTTCAGACCCGCTTGATCTAGAGGTTCTCTCTTGTAGCGCTGAACCTCACGTTCTAGATCGTGTAGATCTACCTTAAGGCTTCTGGGCGGTGGGTATCTATCCACAAGATGATGATTTGGATGGTTTCTGCGATAACAGCCCAAAAGGTATTGCTTAGACAGCATGTAGTTATGTCTTCGCACTGGTAGGATCTTTGCCTCCTGATGGAAGTGGTCCACATGAGAACTGAGGAGACAGCCCGTCGCAGTCCGGAGGGTGGCATTTTGACAGATCTGAATATTATTCCACTGCGTGTCACAAAGTTGACGTGACCACACTGGCGCTGCATAACTTACCACAGACCGGCCAATTGCTTTGTACGTGGTCAACAAGGTTTCTTTGTCTGCACCCCAAGTGCTGCCAGCGAGTGACTTGAGGACCTTGTTTCTACTTTTGACTTTATTGCAGATTGCTGTGGCATGTGGGGAGAAAGTGTAGGAGCTGTCAAATGTGACGCCAAGTATTTTGGGACACTTGATGGTCGGAATTATTTCTCCATCGACCATCACAGACAGCTCAGTATTCACCTCACGCGTATTTGTAGTGAACAGTGTGGCTGAAGATTTGGTAGCAGATATCTTCAGATTTTTTGCAGCGAAATATGAGGCAAGTTCGTTGGGGAAGATGTTCAACCTATCGCAGATGTCATCAATGGGTGGGGGGCCTGATTCCATGATCGTACAATCGTCCGCATATGATACGATCTCTATGCCGTCTGGAGGGGGTGGAATGGAGGATAGGTAGAGGTTAAACAGAGCCGGAGATATCACCCCACCTTGGGGAACTCCCTGTTTCACTCTACGGTGTTTCGACTTCTTATCCCTTAATTCCACAACTGACTGGCGACCACACAGATAATTCGCGACCATTCGTTTCAGGCCTGGCTGGAGGGACGTGTTGGCGATGTCCTCAAATAATTTGGCATGGCTGACCGTGTCGAATGCCTTCGATAGGTCCAGTGCCACGAGGACCGTCCTATCACATAGCCTGGGTTGATTGAAGCCACGGCAAATGTGTGTGGTGATGGCATGCAAAGCTGTTGTTGTGCTGTGCAGTCTCCGAAATCCATGTTGATGCTCGGCGAATGGAAATTCTCCTACGAGGCTCGGGAGGAGTAATGCCTCAAGCGTCTTTGCCACTGGTGAGAGAAGGGAGATCGGTCTGTACGACTCCCCCAAACTCGGGTCTTTTCCAGGCTTCAGTAGCGAGATCACTCTGCCCATTTTCCAGACATCGGGAACTATAAGAGTGTTCAATGACAGGTTGAGGACAGTGGTAAGGTACTCAACTCCAGGTGAATCCAGATTCTTCAACATCAATGTAGAGATTCCGTCGGGGCCCAACGCCTTGGAAGATTTGTCGTAACTTCGCCCACGGTAAATTGTGATGGCTGTTCATCGGTTCGGAGACCACCAATACGGAGAATGGCTCTCCTCCTTGCCCTGTCTCTCTCGGGATGCACAATAAATTGACGGTTGAACAACCTGGCGCATCTCTTCGGATCAGTCACGGCTATCTCGCCAAAAGTGACTGAGGTCCTGTCATCCCGTCACCGGGGGGTTTTTTTTTTTTGAATGAATACTCAGTGTACGTATTCAAAAATGTTGCTTTGGCTTTGTTCATATTTAAAAGACAGAACGATGTAAAAATAGGTAATTGTGTATCTGATCCCTTTATGGTGTACCACAGGGTAGCCATTTGGGACCACTTTTATATATATACCTGTCATTTTTTCGTTTTCTAGTATTTTATTATATGCTGATGAGCTATTTTCTACTGTTCGAAATCTAAATGATTACATTATTTTTCAAAAAGACATTGACCGACTTCTTTGATGGTGTCTGCAGAATAATATGGACCTCATTACAAAATGTAAAGTGTACAATTTTAACAATAGCACACAAAAAGTTTCCACTGATTAATGACTACAACGGTCGTAAAGGATCTGGGAGTATATTTAGACAGAAAATATTCATTTATTCCTCATTTGGATTACATAATCAGTAGGGCTAATTCTCAACTAGGGTTTCTAAAAAGATATACCAAGCGTTTGAAGGACGCGATCACTCTTAAAGCTTTATATTTTGCTTTCGTAAGATCACAACGGGAGTATTGTGTCATTATATGGGACCCGATCTATAAGATAAATAAGGGTCGAATTGAAGGTGTTCTAAAAAGATTTTGTAAATTTACATTGAGACATTTATATAACTTTGAAAATATGCCTACTTATGCGATTCGTTGTGCGTTGTTTAGCATAAATACGTTAGAGCAACGTAGAATTGTGCATAGTGTTGACTTTGTTTAAGATATCGCTGATGGTAAAATTGATTCGCCTGAAATATTATATAAAACACCCTTCCATATTCCACCCCGGCAACTAAGAGGCCGTAGTATGTTTGAGCAACATTTTCATAGATTAACCGGGAGTTTATCCCTTAGCAACAGAGTTTGCAATCATTTCGATTTTTCTTTAAGTCGTACTATCTTTAAGAGAAATCTTTTAGAAAATATGATTTTAGATTTAAGTACTAATACATTATAGATTCATAAGGGCTCAGCCCAATGGATTAAGTAAATAAATAAGTACCATTTGGTACTTTCTTTATTAAGCTAGATCTCTGAAATCTGGCATGTAGGTACATCCTGGGTATATATGTTGGATGACTACATGATTTTTTTCAAAATTGGTATATCTTGGTACGTAAAATAGTGCGAAATAGTGCGAAAGAGTGCTTTTAAAAGCGATCTGGATGTGGTCAACGGTAAGAACCAGAAGGCATCTTCTTTCTTCTGTTCCTATGGTATCGCAATGGACGAAAACGTCTAAGTGACTGCCACTTAAACCTAACCTATGCACGAAGTATTGCTATTCAGAAATGTGAGTGTCAAATTGTGGTTGAAACAGTTTTAGGCTACGGTTCGATCTGGCGAATTTCAGATGTTGGTAAAGGGTTTCAGGTTCCTTGGTGTAATTTACCTTGTCCAGCAGGAGTATACATTTAACTTTAACCTAACTAAATATTTGATATGCAAATTGTGATATGTGTTCTAAGCCATTCTAAGTTTCTTACTAGTATCTGAATCACAATTTTCAAATATTTCGCATCCGTATAACAGTGCTGAAATCAAATAAGTTTAAACAAGTAGCATTCGTATTTGGAAAGGTGTTGATAAGCGAACAGTCAATAAATTTCGCAGCATTCCACGAATTTTGCGAACTGTTCCGTTTAAATGACTTGCCCACGTTTGTGTAGAATTGAAAGTCAATACTGGGTTTGTGGCTACTTAAACATGAGTTACTACAGAATTTCCAATTATAATCAGTTTAGTTTTAGATGGATTTTAACACAATGCATTATTAACAGCCCAAGAATGTATTAAGTTTAAATCAATATTTATATTAGACACGCAGGTTTGGATATCTTTCAGTTTGCAGCATGTGTATAGTTGGACATCGTCAGTGTACATTTGGATTCTACATGTTACAGGCACATCAGGCAGGTCATTTATATACATGGAGAATAATTTATTGGAGATAAAATATTAAAAGCTAGTAGAACTAAAAATCTAAAATAAATTGTTTTCCAACAAGAGATGTTGTTTTAAATTACCCGGTATATCGGTTACTTTTGAAGTTTTTAATTGAAGCTTTGGCATTTAACAAGTAGAAACAATGCCATGATTGAAAGTGGAACGATAAACGATTCAACAACGCATTGAAATTATTAAAATTCACTACAAAAGTGGTGGGAAAACTTGCAGTTGCAGTTGTAAACTAAATCATTGTCTTGTGGTCATGAAACACCTAGTCGGGTCGCAACAGCAAATAATAATCCAAGAGTTATTGTTGAGAAGCTATCTTCCATCCTCAACCTACGACGGCTTGGTGCAGTTTATGGTCTGCCGGCGTCATTGGACCGTACTTTTTCCAAAATGAGGTTGGGCCAACAGTTACGGTAAATGGATTGCGCTATCGAGAGGTGATTAATGATTTTTTTGGTCGAAGTTGGATGATATTGATCTGGAAAACGATTATTTTCAACAAGAAGGCGGCGATACGTCCACACAAGCAACGAAACCATTTCTCTTTTACCCTGGAAGAGTTTATCACGTGGTGGGGGCCATTTGGCTGATGTTCTTTTTATTAATTATTAACGACATTTATCTGAAAAAATTCATTTTTCTTTGAATATCAAAATAACTCCTTCCGTTCTCCAAATTCTACAGCTCCGAACACAAACAAAAATAATGTTTAGACTCCGCAAAAAAAAGTAAAAAATGGACTGGTCCTACCATACAAAAAATCTAATTGCCCCAGTATAGTAAAATTCTGTAGTTTGAAATAAAATTGTCCAAATGTTAATTAACCATTATTATCCGAGGATTCCAAGCTGTCATTGGAATCCTGGCTTCTTTACCCTACTCAACCATAGTATTATCGCCCTATGTTCATAATACACCTACGCCCCTCTAAATCGCCACCTTCAAAAGTCTTTAATCAAAAATGCCCATTATTTTAAAGCAGAATAAGAAAAAGAATATACATATGTACACTCATAAATGGTGGTTAGTACAAAGTGATGTTTAGGGTGCTTAAACCTAGTTGATTTAACTTAATAATAATTATAGCCAACAAGGATAGTTAAATTTTACTTTAATTTTTAAGAGCAATAACTAAAGTTAGCGTTGCTTTAGAAACAACAACAATTCATTTTACAAATTTTAATAGTACAAATATTAAGTAAGACTAAACTATCCGAGTTTCTTCGAAAATTTAGAGAAACAATTCAATTCGAAATTATTTGAGTCATTATGACCCATTTTAGAAATTTGTCAATGCAATTAGTTAAACTTATACGGCCTTATTCACAAAACTAATGTATATTTGAAATAAGTTTATTTGGCAGAATCCATTTATAGAACTGTCAAATAGACCTAGTTGTGCGTCAAACACATACTTTGGTAGTTAACGCTTTTTATTGCCATTTCGTTTCGCCACATTAAGGACGTTCGCCAAGCCCCGATGGGCGTTGTTGCCGTGGTCGAGGGAATGGGACCTAGATTTGAATAAAGAGCGTGTGTCGAATGATAGCAATATTCTATGGTGGGATGTAAACATGACGTAAAAAACAACTTTTTTTATACTGGTGAGAAAAAAATTATCGACCATTTTTTCTAACACTGACAAATTTTGACGTTTGTCAAAAATCTAAAGTAAACAAGATGTGCGCGCCACATAATAATACAAGAAAAAGACAGAAAATAATTATTTGCGTAATGAATATTTTTCGAAAATATTTTCCATTACTTCTAGCAGTTATATTGCAAATGCGAACGGTGCAATATGAAGATATGGATATTGAGATGTTTACGTGCAAATGATGAACAAAACTCATGCCAGGTAAGGTTAGGTTAGGTTTAAGTGTCAGTCTGCCATCAGACTCACTTAGACGTTTTCGTCCATTGTGATATCACAGGAACAGAAGTAGGAAGATGCCTTCTTGTTCCTACCGTTGAACCACCCAGATCGCTCTAAAAAGCCCAATAACTTGTGAATGTTAAGAAATGAGAACTTAAAGTGGAACTCCTTCTAATTGCTAGTGCGGGACACACACACAGAAGGTGTTCTATAGTCTCTTCTTCCTCGATGTCCTTACAGCTTCTGCAAAAGTCGTTTCTGGCAACCTTCAGTCTGTCAGCATGTTTTCCGATTAGACAGTGACCTGTCATGACGGACACAATGACTAAGAAGTCTGTTCCAGCCGATGACAGAAAGCAGAAGACCTCTTCAAGTCTAAATTAGCATTCCACATGGTTTTGGAATGCTCACAGCCCCCTCTTTGTGGCCATCTATCATTCGTTGTCCTTCGGGCCTGGTCCTGAAAACTTAGCTTACATGTCGCTAGAGGCATACCCACAGATTCCAGTGTCCTTGGAGTGTGTAAGGTAGTTCCTAGTCTCGCAAGCTGGTCCGCTTTAGAATTCCCTGGGACATCTCTGTGGCCCGGCACCCGAACAGTTGAATTTTGAACTGTTCAGCCATCTCGTTGAGAGATCTGCGTCAATCGTTAGTGGTTTTTGTGTTCAGAAATACTTTCTCCAGGGATTTAATGGCTGTCTGATAAGATATTTATGCCAATCGTCGTAATGACATTATATCGTAGCCATTCCACCACTTCCTTAATTGCAAAGAGCTCTGCTTGATACATACTGCAGTGGTCGGGTAACCTCTTCGGCATGACCAGTTCTAGATCTTTAGAATATACCCCAAAGCTCAGCTGGTCGTTTAGTTTGGTAGTCTATGTAATTTCTGTTACCAGGGATATCGTAGTTCCAATCGATTCTATGAGGAATAGTGGCACAGTAATTTTTATCAAAAAGCGGCTCAGGTAGGGTGTAATTCACACTGCTTGGAACATCGGATATTGTATCATGGATAACAGAGTGTCCATAGACGCCACATGACCAATGAGAAAGCTCCCTTAACGACACGGCAGTGGTCGCTGCAATTTGGGTAGCCACAATGTCCAGAGGTATAAGATGTAGCATTAAGTTCAGTGCAGCATATGGTGTCGTCCTCAGTGCGGCTGTGATGCACAAACAAGCCATCCTTTGGATCCGGTTAAGTATTGAGCAGTAGGTGGATTTTTGAAGCGCCGTCCACCAGACCACAACACTATATAGCATAATAGGTCTGACAACTGCAGTATATACCCAATGCATGGCACTCGGTCTAAATCCTCAACTCTTGCCAATGGCTCTCTTGCAGGTGTATAGGGCAAGAGTGGCCTTTCTTGCCCGTTCCAAAATGTTTGATTTGAAGTTCAATTTCCTGTCCAGCAAAACACCCCGGTATTTTGCGCTTTCTGTAAATGGAACATTCTTTCCACCCAAGGAGACCGGTTCCACTGTAGGCAACTTGTATCTCCTGCTGAAAAGAATTACTTCTGTATTGCACGGATTTATACCCAGACCACTTTCGGTAGCCCACTTTGCTGTTGCACGTAGAGCTTCCCGAAGTTTATCTCTGATAGAGCTGGGGAACTTTCCCCTAACCGCAATTGCCACGTCATTAGCATACGCCACAACTTTTACGCATTTTTCTTCCAGATACAATAATATATTGTTAATGGCTATATTCCAAAGTAGAGGAGACAGTACACCTCCTTGTAGAGTTCCTCTGCTGACCTATCTTTTTAGATCCACAGATCCCAGGCCTGCCGTAATGCATCTTTTAGTAAGTAAGTTATTAATAAACTTTCTTACGGTAAAATTGATGCGTAGATATTCCAACTCTTTTATGATTGACGTCGATTTGACATTATTGAAAGCACTTTCAATGTCAAGAAATGCTACCTTTGTATATTTCTTGGCAGCGAGAGGAACCCTCTACCTAGCCGTTTAGGTCGTGAAGGGCTGTTGCAGTGAATTTGCTTTTACTTTATGCATGCTGCTGCCGCGACAGGCAATCTCCAGGGATCTTTGCCCTAAGATATGTTTCTATCAACCTTTCAAGAGTCTTCAGCATACAGGATGACAGACAAATAGAACGAAAATCGGAATGAAAATGACATTCGTGTCCCTTCATTCCACAGGTGTATATGACATTTTGATGCAAGCAGAGTATATCTGCCTAAGCCAGGGAACCAGTCTATCGGACACAGCTTGTAATTCAACCGTTGATACATCATCAGGGCCTGGCGACTTAAAGGAGTCGAAACTTGTTATCACCCAAAGGATTTTCGTCTCAGAAACAATTTCCCTAATGGCCTCCGACGAATGCATATCAGTGACAACCTCTTCTGGTGCCACGTTGTCCGTTGGAGAATTTGCCGGGAAATGTGTATCAGCTAGCAGTTCTAGTGTTTCCTCACTAGACATTGTCCATACATTCTCTGACTTCTAGATATACCCCACCGTAATGGGTCTCGAGGATAGGATTTTCTTTAGCCTAGAGCCCTCAGATGTATCCTCCACGGAGCTGCAGAATTCTACCCAGGATATGTTCTGAGCCTTTCTAAGCTCGCCCTTAAATTTTTTTTAGCTCAGCCTTATAGATGTCCCAATCGTGTGGTGCTTTTGTGGCTTTTGCTCTGCTGAATAGTTTTCTGCAGTCTTTCCTTAGACCAACCAGCTCTGGGGTCCACCATGGCGGTCGCTGTTTGCCCCTTGGCTTGGCACTAGGGCATGCTGACACAAGCGAGTCATTCAGGGCCTTCGTGATCCGCTTGACCACTATGTCTATATCCTCCGTAGTTTCCACTTCCTTTTCTAGTCTAGAAGGGATAGTGGTGCAGAATTTATGCCGAAATTTATCCCAATCCGCCTTTCTTCTGTTTAGCCGAGGGACAACTACTTCAGTATTTTCTCCAAGGCTGAAACTAATATAACGATTATCAAAGAAACTGTGGTCATCCAACACTTCCCAGTCGAGATATTTATTTATTTACAGATTTATTGTCTACACAACAAGATAATAATCTTATAATCCATCCGACTAAAGTAAATTTGCAAATTTTGCACATGAACATTCCACTAGGAACAGGGGCAAACTTCTCACATATCAATGAGTGCAGTCCGATTCAAGTTTAAGCTCAATGATAAGGGGCCTCCTTTTTATAGCCGAGTCCGAACGGCGTGCCGCAGTGCGACACCTCTTTGGAGAGAAGTTTTACATGGCATAGTACCTCACAAATGTTGCCAGCATTAGGAGGGGAAAACCACCGCTGAAATTTTTTGTTTTTTCTAATCGTCTCGCCAGGATTCGAACCCAGGCGTTCAGCGTCATAGGCGGACATGCTAACCTCTGCGCTACGGTGGCCTCTAACCGACTAAAGTAGGTTCTCAAAAAATACACTCGATTACAATAAATAAAAAGTGGAACAAAACAGTGTTTACAAATAAAAAGTGTTAAAAAAAACAGCCGTATATAATTGGGAATTTAACAAAAAGCACAACTAAAAAAAAATTACAAAAACAAAATAATTTAAAAAAATTTCAAAGCAAAATTTAAAGACATTAAATATCATTTAACTATGAGAAGAAATGAATAAGCCGTTTTTTAAATGTAATCGTGTTGCTGATGCATTGAATATCGTGTGGTAGATTATTCCAAAGACGTATGTTGCAAATATAAAGTTGTCGTTCAGACATAAGACTCCGTCTTCTAAAAGGTATTAACTTTCTTCCTCTATCAGATTGGGCAAACCTCAGTCTCTCAAACAAATATCTGGGTTTATTTTCCACAATAATCTTATGTAAAAATATTAATGATTTGGTATTTAGAAGATTGTTGAAACTAAGTCCAAATAGAGAATCTACATATTGTTAAACATGCTGATTCTTGTTTAAACCATACACATAACGGACTATGCTGTTAAAAGCTACATTCAATTTTCGGAGGCTCGAAGAATCACAATTCGAAAAAGTTCACAACCATATATCAAACCTGGAACTAGGAATGTTTTCGCCAGAAAAATTTGGATTTTTATGGGTGTAAAAGAGAGTGTGATCCATAAAGCACGAAGCTTTCATAAGTCTGCCCGGCTGCAATGTAAGCATGATCTTCGCACTAGATACAATATCAATCCCCTGGCAATTAACGTTAATATCCGGTTGTGGCATTTTGAAATTCTTGTTTTTGTGAACAACCAAACATTTAGACTTACTTGGATTTAACAACAAACCATTTGCAATCGCCCAGTCATAAACGCGATCGAGGTCCGCGTTAAGTTTACTTATGCAGTCGTCTACATTGTCCACAAAGCCGCTTTGGGAAATATGCACGTCTTCAGCATACATCATAATCTGACCGTGTGCTAGTTGGCGAGGCAAGTCGTTCGCATATAATGAAAAAAGAAGTGGACCTATAATCGAGCCTTGGGGAACCCCCTTACGTACGAACAAGGAGTTAGATAATATATTCCCTGCGCATACAGACTGCCGTCTATCGCTCATATACGACATAATCAGACTCGTTGCCGTTGATGTGAAGTTAAAAAAATTCCGTAGTTTCATGCACAAATTCAGGTGATCAACCGAGTCGAAAGCTTTGGAGTGATCCAAAAGAACCAGAAAGCCAATTTTGTTCTCATCAATGTCATTTCTGATCTGTGCGGATGCGGGAGTGAAATCCACCTGTTGGAAATGGAACTCGTCTCATAAGCCAAAGCAAAGTCAAAGATGCTCTACAGAATCGATGACTTTGCACTCCACAAGAATGTAGTGAACAAATAGATCCCGAAACCAAAAGAAATAGAAATAAAAACACAAGGTTTGTTTAGGGATGGTTTGGAGAATTAGGGTTTTATTTGTCACTGGATAGCGATCTTACCAGTCGAACGATGATAACCAAACAAGAAGGAGGTATTTCTTTTTTATGCGGAAATAGCTCTTTCCACTTGGTTTTGGTTTGAGGTGAATATGTATGTCATATCTGATAGAACACACGTCTGTCAGAATGTATCGTTAAGTTCTTTGGGCATTTTTAAATCCAATTTAGGAGTGCTCATAGATGAGCCGTTAAAATTCAAAAATATTAAAATTACATATTTTATGCAGCATGAACAAAATTCATGTGGCATAAACATTAGCGCCCGCCTTGCAGTATATCTGCAAAATGTCACAGAACCAAGTGGTAAAAGTATTAAATGCTAAACTTAAAGTAAAAAATTCAACAATTCGTTAGGGTAATTCACTTTTTAATTCTTAAGTATATAAAATTTCTAAGTTCTTAATGTGTAGAATAGTTTACGTTTTTCTTCGTTTCCATATAAGTGTGTTTTTCATGTGAGTAAAAGGATTGGCTTAATTGAATAGAGCCAAAGAAATAAAAGGGAAAGTTCCCATTAATTTGGGTAGGTCCCATATAAAGACCAGCCGAAAATGGTATTTTGAGCGGTCGGCAAACCAGTTCGGTTTATAAAACCCTCGGCTATGATACGAGAGTAAACATCAACGCCTAGAATAACGTCGATTGGAGCTGATTTATAAAAATTTTTGTCGGCCAAAATCATGTTGGAGAAGTGTGGTTTGACAGATGCAGAAATTGATTTGTTTGGTGTGTGGATGGAGATTCTGTTGTTGACTTTTAAGATGACATCCAAGGTAATATTTGCATCGTGAGTAGAGACTAAAGTGAGAGGACATATAGTTTCCTCCTCTAGTGTCAACGTTGTCAGCCCAAATTTGTCGATCATTTTAGAAGAGATGCAACTGGATCTGGATCCAGAGTCCAAAAGACATCGCAACGTCTCAAATCCATTTTTGGAAAACCTTCACTAAAACCGTTGGAAGCAATGTTGTACAATTTTGCCTTAAAATGGCTGAGAGGGTTGCATTTGGTGATGTGAACGTTGGCGTTGGTGTGGGCGAGACTTTTGACTTCGCAGGTGATTTGATTTTGTGCTTTGGATTAGTAGGCAAATCAGATTTCGATGAAGATCTCGAAGTGGAATTTAGCCTCGAATTGACGTGCAGTAATGAATGATGGGCTTTTTGGCAATAACGGCATCCAGTTGTTGTAAAGCACGATTTTTCAGAATGCTCATGAGCCAGGCAGTTTGTACAGTAGCCGTATTTCTTCACAATCTCTTGACGTTTGACGGTATTTATACTTAAAAATTTCTTGCATTTACGCAAAGCATGGGGATGTCTACATATGCGACATAGATATGGGTTTTTATTGACGGTGTTGTTGCGTTTTTTAGATTTTTTATTAGCTCCCATATTATTCTAAAACAAAACGAAATTGACTTGGATTATTGTTTTTTATGGACCGTTGATATGCCAAGCAAGTGCAATTATGGAGATGTGGTTTCGAAAGGAAGAACAACCAGCTTGGTGACTGGTCGGGTTATGGTACCCTTTGCAGTAAAGACCTCAGCAACTCGTACCCTATTGTCAGATCCTGGACGCACCTTCGAAATTCTGCCTAATCGCCAGCAGTTTGGTGGTAAATTCTCCTCACGGACGACGACTAGCATGTCCTCCTTCAAATTTTCCGTTGGTCGTTTCCATTTGTGGCGCTTGTGAAGTTCCTTAAGGTATTCTTCCTTCCAGCGTGCACAGAAATGATGGTGGAGAGCCTTTAGCCTTTGCCACCGATTCATAATTGACATTGGAGCTTCTGAAATGGTCGGATCAATAGGGCATAAGATAGGAGCCCCGACTAAAAAATGTCCAGGAGTAAGAGCGGAAAGATCAGAAGGCTCTTGCGAGCAAGGCGACAATGGGCGGGAATTTAAACAAGCTTCAATTCTTGAAAGTAACGTTTGAAACTCCTCGAACGTATGTCTAAAGTTTCCTGCTACTTTCTTGAAATGGGACTTAAAGCTTTTGACGCCTGCCTCCCACAGTCCTCCCATATGGGGTGCGCCAGGCGGAATGAAATGCCATGTGATGTTTTGATGTGCATAATTCGAAAAGATTTTTGCCGGGAAGTTTCAAGAAATTCTCTCGCTAAGACCTTGGATGCTCCCACAAAGTTGGTGCCATTGTCGGAATATAAGTGCAATGGACAGCCTCGTCGGGACACAAACCTGTTAACGCTGCCAGGAATGTAGAAGTGGAGAGATCGGAAGTTGCCTCCAAGTGTATAGCTTTCGTTGAAAAGCATACGAATACGCACACGTACCCCTTTGTGATCCGACAACCTCGCCCTGAATATGTCTTTACATCAAAAAGTCCCGCGAAATCGAGGCCAGAGTGCGCAAATGGACGGGAAATGTCACAGCGAGATGGAGGCAAAGCGGACATTAATTGTGTCTGACATTTATGTTTGTACAACGCACAAATTTTGCACTTGTTGATCGTGGCTTTGATCAGATTCTTGATTCTTGGTACCCAATACTGGCTTCTTACTAACTTTAAGACCAATTGATTCCCTCCATGAAGAGATATTTCATGAATGAATCGTACTAACAATCTGGAATATTGACAGTCATATGGGAGGAGTATAGGATGTCTCTCGTTGTACGTAAGAACTGGCGAGGCCTCAAGCCTTCCACAAACTCGCATTATACCCTCCTGGTCAATGAAAGGATTTAAGCTCAGCAGATGACTAGAAGATGCGATTTGTTTTTTATTGGATAAGGCCTCGTACTCATTCGGAAAATACGCCTTCTGACACATAATTTGGAGACATTTCTGAACGTATAAAATTTCACTTGGTAAGATCATATCGTTCTCCCGATGAAAATTGGATCGATGTTTCGGATGAGTATTAAAGAAGAATAGGTATATATACGCAAGCATACGTATCGCCCGAGAAAAAGAAGAAAACCGTTCTAGAACATCTTCAAACTTAGCGAAGTAAGAGAAATTTATTTTAATTGCTTTTCGTTCTAAATTAAATAACTCATCTGAAGTGGGTTCAAATTTAGGCCAATCATCACATGGATCTTTCAGGAATGATGGTCCTTGCCACCAGAGGTCGTTTTGAATCAAATCTTGGGGAGGAAGACCTCGGCTTGCTAAATCAGCCGGGTTAGATTCTGATTCGATATGGTGCCACTTAGTCGGATGGACGACCTCAATGATCTTTGAAACCCTATTGGCAACGAAGGTTGTCCAAAAACAAGGGGGTTTTGCGAGCCATGATAGGACTATAGTAGAATCGGTCCAACACTCAAGAGAATAGTCATCAATGTTCAGCTGAGGAATCAAATGGTCCACCATTTCAGCTAGTAACAGGGCACCACATAACTCTAGTCTTGGAATCGACAAAGTTTTTATTGGTGCCACTTTTGTCTTGCAACAAACAAGTTTCGTGGATATACATTGTTGTGTCTTTACACGGATATATAGAGTTGCAGCGTATGCCTTTTCCGAGGCATCGCAGAACCCATGGAATTGTACATCACTTTGCGGAGAGTATTCGAACCAGCGAGGTATTTCTATGGAATTAATGGAGGGATAATTAGACCGAAATGTCGTCCATTTCTTTAAGGACTCTGGACTTATTGCTTCATCCCAATCCGTGCGCTCAATCCATAATTCTTGCATTATTATCTTCGCAACTATAATACAGGGTGCCAGCCATCCTGCAGGATCGAAGAGCTTTGAAATTTCGGATAATATTTGTCTCTTCGTGTAAGCGACCGCAGATGGAAATTCCTGAACGACAAAATAAAAGACATCTGTCAAGGCATTCCAACGGATACCGAGTGTCTTTGCCTTGCTGGAATCGTCAAAATGAAGGAAATCCTCATGAAGTAAATCGCCTAATGGCAAATCGACAAGAATGTCCTTGGAATTGGACGTCCATTTCCTCATAACAAATCCAGCTGACCCCAATGCCGAAATCAATTGATTTCGTGCTTCAATGGCATGGGAAATGGAATGGGCCCCAGCTAGCGCGTCATCAACATACATGGAATTGCGTAGAATTTCGCTAGCAAAAGGATGTGTGGCCTGAACATCATCAGCCAACTGTAGCAGAGTTCGAATTGCTAAGTAGGGGGCGCAATTCACTCCAAATGTAACGGTCCCAAGTTCGTAGTCCGAAATAGGACTATGTGTATCCTGCCTGAAGAGAATTCGTTGAAATGAGGTTTGTTTCGGATTAACCAAAATTTGGCGATACATTTTGGTTATGTCACCGTTGAAAACAAATCTAAATAACCTCCATTTCAAAATGAGTACTATAAGTTCATTCTGTAGAACTTGGCCGGTATGCAAAATATCATTCAGGCTTACGCCATTCGATGTAGGAGCCGAACCATTAAATACCACACGGACTCTGGTAGTGGTGCTCTCTGGCCTGATGACTGCATGGTGCGGAAGGTAATACTGGTCAGCTTCACCACAAATGCCAGAAAAAGGCACTTTAGACATATGGTTCAGAGATATATACTCTGCCAGGACATCATCGTACTCTTTCTTGAACGTTGGCGTACGCAAAAGACGGGCTTCATTTCTGAAAAACTGTGCCATAGAAGAATTTCGTGACCGACCAATATTGACGTCTTCTGGATATCCCTCCTTAAAAGGCAAGGATACTATGTATCTGCCCTCCTTGTTCCTTTTAGTTGTTCGGACATAAAGATCCTCACAAAACTGATCGGACGGAGACAAAAACTTCTTCCTTGGAAGATCCTCCAACTCCCAAAACCGTGAAATCTCCTTGTCAAGAGAGATTTCACAGAAATAGGACAAAACGGTAGATGTGAAGCAGTTCGACTCAACTGGAACTGGGCCAGTAAGAACCCATCCGAAGACAGTTTCCTGGGCCATCAGGGATCCACAAAGCTGGTGTTTTACACCCGAAAGCATGATGGATGGAAGGATATCGGCCCCCAAAAGGAGATCAAGTTGGGAGGATTCAAAAAATTTAGGATCTGCCAGTGGAATTTCAGGGAAATCTGAGAGTTTCTGAGGGTCAAAAGTTCTGGAAGGGAGATTTGCCGCCAGATGTGGCACTACCAGCGCAGCAACAAATACAGAAACGCCTTCATCTGTATTTGAACCCAAATTGAAACAACATTCCCGTTGCACTGCGGCGGAAACGGTGTTATTTAGGCCAGAAATATTTGCACTGATCCTTTTGCATGGCAGTCCAAGTAATTTGAACAACCTCTGCGAAATGAGAGTCGCCTCCGACCCCGAATCTAATAACGCCCTTGCGCTATGAACGAGCCCATTGTGACCTATCGTAACCATAGCAGTGCCTAACAATACACCCCGAGAAGTAGAGGAAAAATAGGACTGAACGACCCCACTCCCTGCAGAAATAGTGGACTGTATGTTATGGGAAGTGGATGGAAGCGGTGGTGAACTTTGACCGGAAATGGTGTTATTAGGCTGCGTGGACTGATCTTTATGAAGTAAAGTGTTGTGCCGTTTGTTGCACTTTTGGCAGGAAAATTTGCTTGTGCAATTTTTCACTGTATGGACCTTTGAAAAACAATTAATGCAAAGATTGCTGTTCTTGATCTCAGCAAATCTTTGATTTGTATCCATTCTAAGGAATTTGGGACATTTCCTAATGATATGGGCCTCTTTGGGACACAATCGACATTTATGCTCTGAAACAGTATTCTGGAAAGCCCTAACATTGGAGGTGTTATGCCGAATGTTTCCTGTCTGCTTTATCTTGGAGGTAGAATTGTTCACCTCACGTCTCTTGAGCTCGGAAACGGATTCTAGGGTCCTATGCCGATTTGTCAAAAAGGAATCTAACTCTGACCACTTAGGAACTGTCGTTTTGTCGGAAAGGGTCTGTTCCCACAGAGTTAGGGTAGAATCGGGAAGACAATTCGAACAAAGGAATATAAAGATTGGGTCCCAAGTCTCGATCTTTATGTCATACAAACGAAGAAGCGAGATACAAGAATTAATATCCCTTTGGAGCTTTTTCAAAGCCGGCCCAGTCTCGGATGACAAAACAGGGATATTAAACAACTGTTTCAGTTGGATGTTGATCAGGACTCTTCTGTTCTCGTAACGAGAATTAAGGTTGTTCCATGCGACAGACAAGTTATCGTTAGTCAAGGGTACCTTGCTAACGATATCGTGCGGCTCTCCCTTAGTCCTTTGGTTGAGATGGAAAAGTTTCTCAACAGAGCTTAGACGAGGGTTCTTCAAGCATACTGCTGTAAAGATGTCCCTAAAGGTCGGCCACGCAGAATAATCCCCGTCAAAAACAGGAATGTCGCAAGGTGGAAGTCGAATTCCATTCGGAAGGTCTGTACTCGAAACCTGGGCATGTCTTTCCACCGGAACAGGACTGTGGTTGACTACAGGAGGGGATAAATCCTGAATCAGCTCTCGTAGTCTAGCACTACATCGACAAAAAGAAGAGTACGCACTATTGAACTTTCCCTTCACTGTTGTCCTATCAGAGGCCACATCCTCCTGTCCATCGTCATCCTCCTCGTCTTCTTCCTCAAGATCAAGAAGGCATTGCTCAAAGGCAAGCTTAGTGTCATGCCAAATAGAGCGTAATTCGTCCTGGTGAGTCTCTATCAGGAAAAGGGACGATAGAGGCGTCTGCTTATCGTTGAGGTTCGCCTCAAACTCTACTAGCCTGTCGGACAACCGGATAAATCTATTCAGGGACATATTGTCCAGTGTACGGGCAACTATCCGTATCACAATCGGCCAAAAGGAAATCGGAAACGAAAACTCCGCAATGAATATAGATGAAAATATGGATGACAAAGAAAATGTGGGTGAAAAAGGAATGGAATTTCCCAATAAATCAATAAGTTTCCTTAAAAACGAAATTTCAATATGAACAACAAAATTTCAAAAAGGTTTGATGGGTAGCCCTTACAGGCATCTACATATATATATTCAAACTATCTCAAGAATCCACCAAATCACTTCTTATATGTATGTAACACCATTGCCCAGTCAGCTGTTTGCCAACATAAAGACACAATATTGGAAGGTAGGTCAATGACCCTTTTATGTTTGGAATTTCCAATATTAGAGTTGTCTGCTGAGAGTAATTCCCAGGTGTGTGGATGCTGATACGAAGGAAGAGAAGCAGAGAGTATGGGAATTGAAGATACAGCAGATCACCTCCGCTGCAATGAGAGTCTGTATGCAAACCCAAAATGATTGCACAAATCAACTACAGGGCACCCTCTAATAACCGAAAATTCCGTACAATGATAATGCAATAATAAAGATAATAGAAAACGATGGTTTTCGATTCAATAAATTAAAAAAAATATTTTTTTTTTTTTAATTACGACAATTTGAGTTTGGAGGAATCAAAGTTTTCAAAAATTTTGAAATTAAAAAATTTAAATCTAAAATTAAAAATATCAGCTAATCACTAGTAAAGAAAAGAAAATAAATTCTATATGGGTTATACTGTATAATAACTTTTATCATTATCATATTATCTCTAAATTCGACTTGAAACCAGAACATAAACAGGTCCACCAGTATCATAAATCAATTCTTCCAGATTAGGTACAAAGCAAAGTTCACACGAAATGCCGTAAATAATATCCTTTGTTCTGCGATTTCGCGAACTGTAGCTATGGAATATATACCTTAGTATCTTTTTATATCACGTTCGGCGAGGGCCTACAGTGACAAAGTGCGCCACATAAGTGGAGACAAAAGAAAAACAAAAATGAAAATAATAAGTAATGATATGGGCTTTGTTGTGGCTGTGGGATAGCCAAACACAGTAGCGGAGGGTTTCACTTATGCTCTTTTTATCTCTGTGGTCTATGCCGTGTGAATTGTTAGGCTCCACATTGCTTCCTTAATGTGGATGATAGTGAGACAAAGAGATAAAAAACAGAGAGCAAAGACTGAAAGAATGCTTTTGAGTGAAACTCGAAAAAAATTTTTTGAGTGATATAAAAACTTAAGAGGTTTCTTAAGAGAAAAACGCACTCGAGTAGAAAGAGATATGAAACTGGAGAGGAGGCTTAAGAGGAAATGCCAAGAATACTAAAAGAGATCTTCTTATATTAAACCGATGGCATTAGAAATAGGTGGAAATGGAGACAGGAGGCCTGATATGGGGGGATGGAGATGGGGAGCAGGAAATGTTTTAAAAATGATTAGGTTGTCAATCATGTATGAAAAAGACAAACAATAAATGTTGCAAAAACCTGCTGTTTGTTCGGAAATCGATAAAAAATCCAGACAAAAACTCACCGAATTGCAAAACTTTAAATTATGTGTTCTATCTGTTTGGCCTCCACTCTCTCCAGGCAGTTCCTCCTTTTTTAGAGATGATCCAATAAATATTATTCTTTAAAGGAATTTCATGATGACGGGACACAAGATAACCAAATCGAAATTTTCGTTCAGCCGATTTGAAATTGTGATGAAACTTTCATAATTTTTCTCTTAAAAAAAAAAAATATGCGGAATTCTCTACTTTAATAGTTAATTATTTTATTTTCTTAGAATTCCCATAAAATTTGAGAAACACACTTGTAATGTCGCACACTCACAGCACTTGTTTGGAAATGAAAACGAAGATGAAGGAAAAACGTAAACTAACCTGTTTTGTATTTATGATGTTTGAGTGGTAATGATGATTTGGAGTTGAATTCTCTGAGCGATGTTCCCTTATGTAGCAATGGAATCCACAGATATAATCCGGTTCGAAGGACCAAAATGTGCGTATGCGGGAGTGAAATCCACCTGTTGGAAATGGAACTCGTCTCATAAGCCAAAGCAAAGTCAAAGATGCTCTACAGAATCGATTACTTTGCACTCCACAAGAATGTAGTGAACAAATAGATCCCGAAACCAAAAGAAATAGAAATAAAAACACAAGGTTTGTTTAGGGATGGTTTGGAGAATTAGGGTTTTATTTGTCACTGGATAGCGATCTTACCAGTCGAACGATGATAACCAAACAAGAAGGAGGTATTTCTTTTTTATGCGGAAATAGCTCTTTCCACTTGGTTTTGGTTTGAGGTGAATATGTATGTTATATCTGATAGAACACACGTCTGTCAGAATGTATCGTTAAGTTCTTTGGGCATTTTTAAATCCAATTTAGGAGTGCTCATAGATGAGCCGTTAAAATTCAAAAATATTAAAATTACATATTTTATGCAACATGAACAAAATTCATGTGGCATAAACAGATCGATTCAGCCATTTCAACCAATGCAGTTATGCAACTATAATCAGAACGGAAGCCGGACTGTCTTTCTGACAACAGGGACTCTTGGTGAATATATACCGACATCTGTCCATGAAGAATTTTCTCGAAAACCTTAGAGAGATAGCATAAGATTGATATCGGCCGATAATCAACGTTGGATTTGGGAATGGGGATAATCTTTGCATGCTTCCACGAAATAGGATACATACTGGAGCTCAAAATTGAATTAAACAGGTACGTAAAGTACGGTAGGAGATATGGACGTAACATTCGTACGAATCTTGGATCAACTCCGTCCAAGCCAATTGCATTTGACTTAACACGGACAAAACTCTCATAAACTTCCTCATGGCTAACACATCTAAACTCAAAAGGACTACGGGGATCAAAAACGAAAGCCGACCCATCATCATCACTGTAAAATTGCGTGTCCGTTTGTATATCGGGTATGCTTACGAAGGTCCTGTTGAGTTCATCTAGATCCCCATGGTATCGAGTGTTTGACTTGGGTTTACCCACTCCGATGTCATGTATCACCTTTCACTTACCCTTCGAGCCCACTGTGCAATCATATCTTGAAGAATAATACTCCATTTTAGCCGCATTAATAAAACTGTTAACTTTCCTCCTGGCTTCACGGAATTCTTCTTTCAGCTCTGAAGACTTGAAACGCATCCATCTACTGTAAGCCAAGTCCCTATCCCCGATCTTCCGATACAAAGGTAATATCTAGTACCTCCTGTCTGTTCGTGGTAATAAAGGTCTGTTTATTCCCTTTATTACAAATCGCCAGACTGCAATTTATAATATATTCGACAAGCAGCTCACCCCTTCCGTTGACATCTGAACTTCCACATATCTGGTGATGTGCATTAGCATCACTTCCTACAATGAGACTTCCCTACAGAGGAGGCTTTAACCAGCAACTTAAGGTTTGAAGGCAGCATCTTTGAATCGTGTGCCATATATAGGGAAGCGAATCAGTAATGAGACTTATTTATTTTAAGGCTGGCTGCTACTGAATCTTTAATGCTAAGCGACGGTAGGAGAAAACCATTTAGACTGCTGTTTGCAAGAATACAGTCTCTGTGTCTCCCTTTCGCCCTACCCTTGTGTAGTTTATATCCAGGAATTCTTTGTCCACGAACCATTCTGCCACACACTCATGGTTCCTGAATAAGAACCACGTGAAATCCCCCTGTCATCAGAAGGACCTTTTGTGTAGTGTAAGCCTCGTCTTCTGATTTCACCAGCAGTTCATCCTCACAAGATTCGTTAGATCTTGTCATGGTTAGCTTCCGTACGCATCAAAGGGCAGATCAGAAAGCTGTGGAACCACTCTTCCTCAGGACACTCGACACTTGCGGTGTGGACGATTTGTCCTTAGATTTTTCACTAACTGCTGCTGTCGAAGAACTTTCTGAGTTCCGTGCTTCCCCGCTGGCGCGCACTTTGAGCCCAGTCCTGCTTTGTGACCCTTTCACACAGGGCTTGTCAGGTCCCGTTTCAATACCATCCCTTCCTGTCTCGATTATGGCAGGGGGATTTTTTCCTGATTCCCCAACCCCACCGCTTCTATAGATCTTTAGGTTTTAACTTGTTGAATCCGTAGGATAGAACAACTTCTAACTTAACAGCCGGAGTTTAGTACGAATACTGGATGTCTCCGGTCACCATCAGCCTCATCCAATCCTCCAGTCGGTGGTTGAAAGATTGGGATTACATTACCTTAGTCTTCCAAGTATCGCTTCAGGATCTGAGGGAATCCTTGGTATCCAAGCGTGCGCCATTGGTTCAGAAGGAATACCTTCCTTCTTGACTACATCTAGTGCTGCATCGGACCAGATCTCACCAATCTTTTTTTATCGCATAACGATACATTTCAATCGAGCGTTGATCACCGAAGTCAGTTAATCTGTATCGGCCTCGATAGCAGCCTGCATAATCACAAACTGGAGGAGAGCCAGGAAATTCCGCAAGGACATCGAAGTATACTGATGACAGTGCATTGACTATCCCACTACAATTATTCTTAGGTTTGCAGTCCAGTTTTTCTCGACAACTGCCATCACCAAACTGTCTCTAGCGACATCAGCAAAGGTTCTTCCTATACAGCGAATACCCGAGTCCAATTTATAAAGTCTCTCTACCTATCAGTGAGAATCTAAGGATCATTCACACCAAGCCTTTAAATAAACCTGAGAGCGATGCGTCTTCTATTGTTCGAACCTTTTAAAGAGCGTGTTAGTTTGCCGGGGAAGGCCGATGGCCTAGGCAAATTATTGGCATGCGGAGAAAGAATAGGTTCGGCATATCCTTTAGACTTGAACCAGGTGTCTTCGTCAAAAGCCCCTGCTGACCAGTCGTCTGTGGGCTAGTGGAGCCTGGAGCAGTCGGTGGAGCGGCTGCGAGTCGAGGTTTCAGTAGCAGACAACATGCTACGGCCGGGCTTTAGATCTGCCGCTCCACTGGAAACAGACGCAGATCATCAACCGCCTAATGGATATCTCTTACGCAGCTATCCTTGAGTCACTTAACTTTTCCTTTAAAAAATAATGACCTATTACGAGTTACAGGAAAATTCTTGCGGGGTAAAATAACAATACGTCCGCTCCACTTAACGTTTCAAACAAGAGTCCGTGCCAGGTAAACAAACTTTTGACGCCGTTATAGAAATATCACTAAACGGCGGCGCCTTCATTTGAATAAACTACAAACACAAAACTCTTATTTTTTCCATTATTGTTAAATAACAATATTTTAAAATCCCGTTGCCAATGATAATAAACAATAATTTTACTTATTTTATGCCAAATAAATCGTTTAAATTTAGTGATGTCTGCCCACAATGTAAGCGGCTAAGTTAAGCCGCGCTCAAGTTGATTACTAAAACGCAAATGAATTTACAATTACTAAAATTGGACTTTGCTCAATGAAACGTCAAAATTTGCTGCGCTGTCAAAAATCTTACTAGCCCCTGGGCTACTCAAAAACTTTTCACCACACCTAACGTCATATTTTTACTGTGCCCACAACTTTGCTACTATTCGACACACATCCAAAGCATTAGTAATTCTTCCATATGCGTAAACTACTTAATTAAGTTTGAGTTCTTAAAACATAAACTTATGCTGAGATGTGGCTCGAACTCAGGCTACTTTATGATGATTGGTACTACATGTGCTGTCTAGCGCTCTAGGCTATCGCCTTGCTTGTCTACGGTAGAGCCAAAGCAGTACGGTATGTACAACACCTAACTGTCGCCGGGGGATGATAACCAGTAGCGACCGTTTTCATCAAGCCCAAACGCACTGTATAAAAAATTTTCCTTTTGACGGCCTTATCTATACATTTTCACAAAGCCAGGTGGATTTTCATGATATGGGCTTAGAAATCGCAATTTATCTTCACGATGTGTGGCTTCTTAAGTCACGCAGGCAATTAAAAGATAACTTCTTATCCACGCGTTACCCGCGCAGGAGAAGCTAAAATCTTAATTTCAGCACCAAGAATGGCAATGCCTGAAAAGTACAATATATTTCCCAATTAGCATCATGCTATCTGAATATGACCATAATATTCTTGACTTACCTCCCACGAAATAGGGCCTGTATTTTATACTTGAAATAATTCTAGTGTCCCTCTGGAAGGGGAGATAATAGCTCCAAATTAAGACAGGAAGGAATATTAAATTCCGATTTCCTCCTATGACTCAAAAAGGATGACTCTTCTCACAATCCCCTTGCGATTAGATATAGTCCAACCAGCCTAGAAGTTACATGTCATTTTCTCATTTAATTTACTTGAACCTCTCGTTTAAGTAACTTCACAAATTACCTTGAGCGTGTTATTGTAATTAGTATAACGAGATTCACTGATCACGGGATCACTAAAATTTCACTATCGTTTCCAAAGAGCACTTATATAAGTGCTCCTAAATATTTTAATACTAGTATCACTGTTTGTCGTGGCCGTTCTTGTCGTGTCGATTACCTCTTTCGTAATCATGGCAAGCCCATCCAATCATTCCAATTGAAAAGGAATAAAACAAATTAATGAAACCTCGGAGAGTCAAGGTCCGTTCAAAGTCCGAGACTTGTTGTGTCCAAGAAAAAAAACTTCCATAAGCAGAGCGTGGGCATGTGACTCTCACTAACAACGAAAAAAGGCAAAGAAAACGACTTTTCTGGTCCCAAATACGGAAAAGAAAAAGAGTCCGGGGTAGTACTCGAACCTGGGCCTGCAGAGCCCCAAGCACAAGCACTACCTGTAGGCCATGGCCCTGATAGCTGAAACGTCGCCAACAGCTGTTATGAGGGCTGCCGACATTACATCCCACTGTTATTGTTAACATCATTGACTAAAACAACTAAAGGGTGATTTTTTAGCTATTATATTTTTGGCAAACATCTTCACTTTGGTTTATAATTTAACCATGAATCGTCTTACAAACGAATAACACTCGCAAATTATTAAATTTTATTATCAAAATGCGTGCTTTGTTAAGAGCACGAGATGATATCCCACTTTTTTTGCTCAAAATAGAAGAGCTTAACTTGCATGGCACGTGGTTTCAACAAGATGGTGCCACATGCCACACGGCACTCGTAACAATGTATTATTGAGAGGCAAGTTCGGTGAACATTTTATTTCACGTTCGGGATCGGTCAATTGGCTGCCTAGATCGCGCGATTTAACGCCTTTAGACTATTTTTTGAGGAGCTATGTTAAAGCTCATGTCTATACAGACAAGCCCGCTTCAATTGCCGCATTGGAAGACAACATTGAAGAATTTATTGGTGAGATACCGGCCGAAAAGTTAGCACAAGAATCCAATCAGAAAAGACGATTTACATTAGAATATGTAACATATATTATTGACACAACTACAAACAAACGTATGAACTTTAAGAAAGACACAGACAATTGTGCTCAAATTTACAGGAATTTGGTACAAAAATGCAGACAAAAATGGGAGAGTTTTAGTCGAACTTGTGCGCTGTAAAGGAAAAGTCGATTGTTTTGTTTCAAAATGTAATTATTTTAAAATTTTTTTGTAAAATTACTTGTTTTTTAAATTTATAGTTAAAACCCTGATGAAGAACACCGGCGGTGGTCGAAATATTGGTAAAAAATTACAAATAAAACAGCAACACCTGTTTTTGTAAATTGTTCGATGACCTCGGGCCAAACCAAGAAGACAAAGTTATAAAATTATAAAACTTTAAGAAATTAAGGGAAATTTCATATGGAATAACGTCTTAGAGAGATGTTTGTTAAATGTTTGTCTTTCGATACAATTTTTATTGAAAATTTGTTGGAACAAATTCCATGAAGGATTTGGTTTAAAGAAATTTTTACTAGTTTTTTTTGTTAAAACATTCTCAAAAATTTTATGTTTTTAAAAAATTACATTGCAATTCGGTCTGTAAAGAAAATTTCATTAAAATTTTGTTTCTGAAAGTATTTATTGAAATCATTCTTTACGAAAAAATAATTTCGGGGGGCCTGAGCAACATTTTGCATTTACCCAGTATTTCATTGGAATTTTGTCTATACTTTTATTGACATTTTGAAAAAATGTTTGTTTGTATCTCTTTCAAGACGAGCTGAATGATCGAAGATACAAATGCAAAAGGAAAGCCAAAGTTAACAACACACACCAACCACTATGGGACGCGTTTCGTCTTTGGTTAGAAGACTTTTCAACCATATTAGGTGTGATGGCTTCAGGGGCCGCTCGTTGGTGTGTTGTATCTAAATCGTATTAATTGCGAAAACGCATCTATGATACAATTACCACATTAACCAAGCTCGACAACCCTGCTTATTAGCTGTACTTTTTCTAATGCATTTATTTTTGTTTAATGGCAGACATTCTGTTTGTGGTAAATTACACTTTCATCCATGGAAGTTGAATTGATGGCTTCGAACGCTAAGACAACGGCAACGATTTAACTGAGATTTTGCACGTAGTGTTTTGGTATCACTTCCAATAACTGTGTTAAGTACGATCGGTTCATAATCTGGTATAGCTGTTATATAAACCGATCGTGGATCTTGACTTCTTGAGCCAATAGATCGTGCAATTCTCATTTGATTTAGCTGAAATTTCGCATGTGGTATTTTGGTATCACTTCCAACAACTTCGCTAAGTATGGTTTAAATCCGTCAATGTTTTGATATAGCTGCCATATAAACGGATCTTGTGTCTTGACTTCTTAAGCCTCTAGAGGGCGCAATTCTCGTCCGATACGACTGAAATTTTGCACTTGGTGTTTTGGTATCAATTCCAACAACTGTGCTAACTAAGTATGGCGCAAATCGGTATATAGCCTGATATAGTTGCCATATAAATCGATCTGGGATATTGACTTCTTGAGCCTCTAGAGGGCGCAATTCTCATCCGATTTGAAAGAAATTTTGTACAATGGCTTCTCTCATGACCTTCAACATACGTGTCTAGTATGGTCTGCAACGATCTATAGCTTGATACAGTTCCCATATAAACCTATCTTCCGATTTTGCTGCTTGAGCCACTACAAGGCGCAACTCTCATCCGAATGGACTGAAATATTACACAGTGACTTCTACGATGTTTAGCATTAAATTCATTTATGGTCCGAATCGGACTTTAATTTGATATAGCTCCAATAGCATAACAGTTCTAATTTAATATTCTTTGTTTGCCTAACAAGAGATACCGCGCATAGAACTCGACAAATGCGTTCCATGGTGGAGGGTATATAAGATTCGGCCCGGCGAACTTAGCACGCTCTTATTTGTTATTATTATCTTCGATCAGTTCCTTCGGCAATTTATTAGGTATAGTGAGCCGGGTGACATATAGTGAGTTTTTTCCATAATCGTTTTTATAGGTCGGCACAATGTATTTTCCTACCGATCTCCTTCTTGTATTGCAGTTATGGTCTAATTGTTTCGCCAAGTTGCCATGTATATTTATTTATATTTTTATATTTATATACAAATAGTTTCTTATTTATGCATCCACAAACAATATTTTTTTCCACCCTGAGTAAGTACATGTGAGCAAGATCACTACCACTAACAAACACTTAGTTACAATTAGAAGTTTGGCGATCGCGTTTATTTTACATAAGAAAACGACTTGTTGAGCAGCAACTGTGATTGTGCTCTTCTTGAACGTCGTGAAATGTAAACTTTCACTTGATGAAAAAACAAATTATAGCGAAACGAACACTTTTCATCAATATTTTCCGCTTACATTTTATGTGGAGTTTCACCGCGAAAACCGAATATAGTACCAAACTTTAAGGTTTAAAAAGGTCTTTTTGTGAAAAATATTGTACCTTCGAGTAATTTCTAATTAGTATCTATGTTAAAAGCGGAAAGCAGGTAACTGGTTAAACTGTAGTTTATATATAACAGGTGTGATGTATATCAGACTTCATTCAAATTTAAGATTTCACTTCATTAAATGGCGATTATAGTAAAAAATGAAACCATGTTCAACGTTTTATGGGATCATTGCTTTCTTGACTTTGAAAACAAAACAAATTTTATAGGGCCTCTGCCAAAAGCTTATGATCAACTTACCCAGAAATCTAAAGGATAGTTTCAACATTTTCTGCTCAAACACTGAAAGAAGTAAACCAGTGCAACGTACAGCGTATATGCAAATAGCGATGTGATGACTTATTACCACTTCCCGAATACAAGCAAGCCTCGACTACGGACTATAGAAGCGTTTTTATGGCATCTTTGGTTCCATTAGGTTAGGTTATGTTGAAAAGAGAGTGCAGATATTAATCCGCCTATGCCATTAAGGACATACACCTAAGCCAGCTAGGATTGGTGCCGACGTGCAAGATGTATGTCCCGATTGTAACCAGGGACCGCACGATACACGTCACCTGTTTAACTGCCCGGCCAGACCCACTCGACTTAGACCCAGATCCCTGTGGACGCACCCCATCTTAGTCGCGGAGTTTCTGGGTCTTGACACTCAACAGAATCAAGCAGACGAAAGATAGTACACAATAAACTGCTACAACAACAACAACAACCTAAGCCAGTTATCGGCTTATTGTGCGCTCTAAAAACTATAAAGTAACCTCTAAAAAGAAAATTTTAAGTTTCAGTAATAGCCTCGTCTTCTCACGATCTGGATCCCCCCATAGGATTTTCGCCGTCCTACAGACCGTTTTTGGGTTCCACAGGGTTGCATGTGCATTCGTCGCTCACGGCCTTAACTCGGACTTCGTCGACCCGAAACCGGGTGCGTCGACGGGTTATCCAAGTTCATTGACGGCAGTCCTCTGGCCTTCACAGCCAAATCATCTGCCCTTTCATTCCCCCTTACTCCAATATGGCCCGGCACCCAAACAGCCCACTCTGTCCTCTGGTTTTGATCCATCCGTGTAACATGATCTTCTAGATGGCAATACTAGGGTTCCGTCAATCCAACATTGTATCGATGGCAGCAGTGCACTCGACTTCAAGGTTCATCTCAGGTATCCGATCGGAAACCTCTTCCCTTCCTTCCAGGTTTCCTATCGTCGCCTCGATTATACCGCGATGGTATGAGCTGCTCTCATCCTCTATCCATTCTCCCATCGCCTTAAGTCTCATAGCTGCAGTGGCTGCCTCACTCTTAATCTGTAAGTCAATGGGTCGGATATCTAGAATAGTCTCCAGTGTCCTAGTAGGCGTGGTCCTAAACGCTCCGCTTATGCCAAGACAACATGTTCTCTGAACTTGTTGTATGGTCCTTATGTTGCACTTTTTCTCCATAGTAGTCCACCAAACTTCTGAGGAGTAAGTAAGTATTGATCTAATCACGCTCCTGTAGAGCCAGTGGACTATCCTAGGATTCAGGCCTCATTTCGAGCCTACGGCTCGTCTACATAGTGGCCAACATCTGTGAGCCTTCTCAGTACGCTTCTGAATGTGACACCTCCAATTCGGTTTCCTGTCCACACCTAAGTATTTGACCTTATCAGATATCGAAATCGTCTTATTGAGGAAATGCGGTGCGATAAATTGGCCCACCTTCGTCTTCCTCGTGGACAGGCACATTTCAGTCTTCTCTGGGTTAACGAGATCTCTGGGTCTAGCCCAGTCATATGCCATATGCAAGACCCTTTCGGCCCTTCTGCATAGCTCATTCGGATCCTTATCCCTTAGCCTGCGTAGCAGACGGGTTCAAATCCCTCCTCAGTCAGCTTCCGTAATAGGTCATTTATGGTGGTCACCCGTAGGAATGGCGATAAAATACCCCCAGTGGCGTGCCCTGTACCACTTTCTCCCTTATATTTATGTCATAAGACACACAATTTATCCTTAGCATATGGTTTTTCCGCTAAACTTGCCTTGCCTGGCTTGGGTATAAACACCACCCTTGTCTCCTGTCTGGCTTTGGAAGTATATGAAAGTCCTAGGCACGCTGTGAAAGTTTTGGCCAGACGAGGTGCCAGAGGTGCCAGTACTACACTTCCCAATAAACTTCCGCTTTTTACGACGTGCTCTGTTAAAAAGTGTGCGGACCTCTTTCCCAATATTGCGAATCTCCGCGGTCATCCACGGATTTTTTTGAGCTTATTTCCTTTCCCTAGAGGACAACTATCTTCGAAGGACCCCACTAGTGCAGTCATTATCCTGTTGACATTTTCTTCAATGTCTTCTATGCTTGGATAATCTAAATTATATTGCCCAAGTCTTCCTCTGAGTAGCCTTCCGAATTTTGTCCAGTTGGTTTTTAACTTATTCCGGAAATTTATCGGATTCGGCGCTGGCCGTGCTATTGTAAAACTAATGTAGCGATGGTCAGAGAAAGAGTGTTCCATGGAGACCCTCTAATCCTGAACCTCATCGATCAGATTTTCTGAACATATCGTCACATCTAATACCTTCTCCCTAATCCTATTAAAAAAGGTAACGGTGTTATCAATATTAAGTGTTATTCGGTCGTTAGTATTCAAGAACTCTACCAGGGCTTGGCCCCGCATATTAGTGTTGATACTACCCCACGAAATGTGGTGAGAGTTCACATCGCACCCTTGTAGTATCTCGTTTCCTGTCTGTTTTGCTTTCCTCACCAGCCGTTGCAGCTCCGACGTGGGTGGCGGTGTCGGAGAGTAGAAAGGCAGATAAAGGTACGCTCCAAAAATATATAATTCAAATTTTTATGACAAATAACGCAGGTCCTCAGCCGAGTACCAATTTTAGCATAGAATAATTGGTAATTGATATGGTTCAATCCATAAACTTTGTTCCGGGTCGTCCATGGCTCCTGAGTTTCCATTCCCTGTACTGCCTGATGTTTCAATACTAGGATCTTTGCCTATCTTAGCCTTCCAAATCTTAAGTAAATGGATTTCTTGGGAGTAGGTGATGGTACCATCATCGGCTCCCTGTTCGTTGGGTTTCAATGAGACTCCTGTCGCTGCGCTGCCTAATGTTTCAATATTAGGATCTTTACCTATCCGAGTATTCCGAATCTTTAAGTCGGTGATGGGTCCGTCGGGTTCCTGTTTGTTATGCTGTGTTGGGTCTCTCTCCACTGCACTGCCTGATATTTTAGTGTTAGTCTTTCCAATACTGAGAAATGCCGTGGTTCCATTAAGTATTCGAAAACATGCTGATTCGGATTATGCCTCAACGAGTTTTAATGATATTTGGATAAATTCAACACCTGGATCAAAAAAATTTTGTAGGCCGCTTTGCTTCGAGTACACTAAGGCATCGACAACTAATACCGAAGATTTGGTTCAGCGTACTGAGACGGATTTCAAAAACTTTGAACCTGTTACAATTCAGATAATGGAATACACATTTCAAATGGGATTCAATATAAAACTTACGATGATAGACGAAAAAGTAAGCAACGTATTGACTGGAATATCCTCAACGTGGAGATGTGGCTTTTGTGGGGAAAAGAAATCAGACTTTACGGGTTCGTCAAAGGATCTTACAATCAATCAAGAATCACTGGAATTTGGAATATCTCCCTTACACGCTCGCATAAGGTGGTAAAACTGCGAGGCGTTTTTTCATGGACTCTAAAACTTCAACGGAAATAACTCGTATTGACGAAATATTGATTAAAAAAGTAACATAATTTTAATGGCAATTGTTAGCAAACACAAAATTAATGCAGAGAAATTTGGCATATATTGTTCGGAAGTTTCAAACCTGTTTACAAATTTACATCCTTGAAAACAAATGACACCTACACTTAACAAGGTATTGCATCATGGTCAAATCATATTCCAAAATAATATTCTTATTCTTACATTAGGAGAACTCAGAGAAGAACCCCAAGAGGCAAGGAATCATGATTTTCGATGCTTCCAATAGTTCCATTCTCGTAAATGTTCCAGAGAATCCCAGAATGAGGATATTTTTAAACATCTTTTGTTATCTTCGGACCCTGTATTATCCGCGTGTAGGGACCGAGGGATTTGTTACTGGTCTTTAACCTCTGATAACCCAAAAAATTTAAAGGATTTAATGTACTTTTTAGTACATTCCAACACAGACGATTACTTTATTGAAATCAAATAATTTAAATATACATACATCTCTAGTTGTGTTCTTACCTGTTACGAAGGGTTGGGTTATTTTTGGCAGGGATAAAAACACTTCATGTTTTATGACATATTTCGACTACATACTATTGGGTTGCCCAAAAAGTAATTGCGGATTTTTCATATAGTCGGTGTTGACAAATTTTTTCACAGCTTGTGACTCTGTAATTGCATTCTTTCTTCTGTCAGTTATCGGCTGTTACTTTTAGCTTGCTTTAGAAAAAAAGTGTAAAAAAGGATATTTGATTAAAGTTCATTCTAAGTTTTATTAAAAATGCATTTACTTTCTTTTAAAAAATCCGCAATTACTTTTTGGGCAACCCAATATATTAATGAAATCAAAAATAGTGAATTAAGGTCAAGCAGGTCATATTTTGTGACATACTTCAACCAAATATGGCGTAGGTCAAAAATTTTATATTGCAAACATATAAGTATTGAACAAACTGCATCCCTTGGTCCACAGTTATATTGGGTTGCCCAAAAAGTAATTGCGGATTTTTTAAAAGAAAGTAAATGCATTTTTAATAAAACTTAGAATGAACTTTAATCAAATATATAATTGCCATATTGTTCGATAACCTTTTGCCATCTTCCTGGCAAATTTAGTATTCCACGCTCATACCATTATATGTTAATACTCCGTAATTTCCACTTCCTTTTCTGGTCTACAAGGGTTAGACGTGCAGAATTTGTGCCAAAATTTATCCCAATCCACCTTTCTTCTGTTTAGCCGCGGGACGACTCCTGCAGTATTTTCTCCAAGGCTGAAACTAATACATCGATGATCAGAAAAGCTGTGGTCATGCAACACTTCCCAGTCGCATATTCTTGCGCTTATATCATGCGCTTAGCTATGGAAGAAGAAAAACATTAGACTACTCTTTGCAAGAATACAGACTCTTATCCGTACCCTTGAGTAGTTTAAATCCCGGAATTCGCAGTCTACGAACCATTCCTCCACATCCATGGTTCCTGGATAATGCAAATGCAAGTTTTGCCCATGAAGATTCCACGGAGGAACAGAGTCAAATTTCTCATATATCAATGTGTGCAGTCAATTCAAGATTCAAGCTTAAGCTCAATGATAAGGGGCCTCCTCCGAGTTCGAACGGCGTGCCGCAGTGCGACACCTCTTTGGAGAGAAGTTTTTCATGGCATAGTACCTCACAAATGTTGTCAGCATTAGGAGGGGATTTCCTTAGTCTTCCAAGTATGAATTCAGGTTCTGAGGGAATCCTTGGTATCCAATCATGCGCAATTAATCGAGAAGAATAATTTTCCTTCTTGACTGAATCTAGTGCTGCACCTGGCCAGACCAAGCCAATCTTTTTTATCGCACAACGATACATTTCAATTGAGCTTTGATCCCCAAAGGCAATTAGTATGTATCGGTCCCGATACCAGCCTGCATTGTCGCAAACTGGAGGAGACCCAGGAAATTCCGCAAGAACATCGGAGTATACTGATGACAGTCCATTAACTATCCCACTCATTATTTCTAGGTATGCAGCCCTGTTCTTCTCCCTTGTCGATAACTGCCATCACTTAACTGTCACTAGCGACATTAACAAAGGTTCTTAGACCCATCTTACTGTTGTTCGCCCTAGTTCTTTTAGGATGATCTCCGGGTGACCGCAGCCTTTTGGCTGACTGCGGTACAGTTTCCGAATATAGACGTGTAGTCTTTGGGGTAGCCTGTGCAGCGAATCCCCGAATCCCTATTAGTGAGAGTCTTAGGATCATTCACACCAAGCCTCTCAACAAACCTGAGAGCGATGCACCTTCTATTATTCGAACCTCTTAAAGAGCCTGTTTCCGGGGAAAGCCGATGGCCGAGGCAAATTATAGGCATGCGAAGTTAAAAAAGGTTCGGCCTTGTCCTTAAGACTCGAACCACGGGTCTTCGTCAAAAGCCCCTGGTGACCAGTCGTCTGTCGGCCAGTGAAGGCTGAAGCAACCTCTTCACCAGTCGAGGTTTCAGTAGCAGACAACATGCTACGGCCTGATATCACCACCGCAGCTGTTGCGTCTTTGGAGTCCATTCTGAGCCGACTCCCGGGCTCTAGATCTGCCGCTCCACTGGAAACAGACGCAGATCATCAGACGACTATTTAAAGTTATTGTCATTAATTAATATCACTTGTCATTAGTTAATAACCTCCTACTGGATAAAACTATCGTAGCAATCCTTGAGTAACTTTAAATATTTGCCCAAAAATACTACGTTACGTTACGAGTTAGGAATATTTTTTCGGAACGAAATAACAATAACGACCGCCCCATTCAACGGTTCAAACGACATTGTGGCCAGACAAGTTGCTGCGACCTCGACTGCGAGGCTAAGGGAACTTTCTCTTTTGTCATGTGACAGTTACATAGAAAAAATATCACAAGATTTTCTCTATTCAAAATGTAATGTGAAATAAAAACGCTTTCAATTAAAAAATTAATTGAATCAATAATTTTTTAAATGAATCCAGAACTTTTCCTGTTCTGGTCATTATTGAAATTTAGTCAATTTTCAATTAAATAATGGATTCAATCATTATTTCAATTGAATCTGAACTTTTTTCAATTACGATCGCGATTGAAATTTTTGCCATTTTCAATTAAAAAATGTATTCAATGAAAATGTGATTGAAAATTTTATCATTTTAAATTAAATAATTGGTTCTTTCAATAACTTTTTTAATTGAATCGGATTTTTTTTTAAATATTATCTTAGACCCAATAAAATGTAAGTGCAATAAGTGCAACGGATAAGTGCAACGTTATAAATACACTTATCCGAAATTTTCAGTTTAGCGTTGTTCGGATAGGTGAAATAAGTTTCCAGCTATGCGATAAAAGCATAAGTTCAAGCGAATTTTCATGTTAAGGTACAAATATGTATGAAATAACTTTAGTTAGAAAAGAGCAATGCTCAGTAAAACCATTTAAAAGTCAAATACAATCATTAGCGATATGCCAAACATTAGTTGGAAAAAAAAAAAAAATAAGTGGAAATAAGTCTGCCATTTTGCAACGTATAGAGATAACTTCATGAAACTTTACATGGTTATAGCTGAGGTGTTATCCAATTTATATGCATCTCTCAGGACCCTAGAAGTCCCAGGAGCTCTTTGGTGGCCCTTCAAAGTTGGTCACCTCGGCCGGGCTGTTAAAAGCACAATTATGGTCCGATTTTCACATTTTTTTTTGCAGGAAAATGCTTAAACAGCCCTACAAATAACACAGGTTATTAGGGATGATGGTGCCCTGATGATGTATCACCAGTTGAAATACAAGCTGTGTCTGTTATACTGGTTCCTTAGGGAGATATACTCTGTTTGTATCAGCATATCATATATACCTTACCACGAAGGTCATTTTCATTCTTAAAGCAGGAAAACACTACCTCAAGAAGGCGAAAGATTTTCGTCCTATTAGTTTGCCATCCTTTATGCTGAAGACTCTTGAGAGGTTGATATAAACATATCTTAGGGTAAAGATCCCTGGAGATCGCCATTCGCGGCAGCAGCATGCATATAGTAAAGACAAATCCACTGAAATAGCCCATCACGACCTGTCGGCTAACATAGAGCGTTCTCTCGCTGTAAAGAAATATACAATGGTAGCATTTCTTGATATTAAAGGTGCTTTCAATAATGTAAAACCGACATCAATCATGAAGGAGTTGGAGTTTCTAGGCATCAACTCTACCGTAAGAAAGTTTATTAATAACTTACCTACTTAAAGATGCATTTCGGCAGGCTTGGGACCTGTGGATCTAAAAAGATGGGTTGTCGGAGGAACACCTCAAGGAGGTGTACTGTCTCCTCTACTTTGGACTTATTGTCTCTGGAAGAAAACGGTGTATAAGTGGTCGCTTATGTTGGTTTAGACTGCTCGTCTTGTATTGGGTATATACTGCAGTGGTCAGACCATTTATGCTATATGGTGTTGTTGTCTGGTGAACGGAAAGGGCGGAACTTAACAGGTACTCCGAATAGTCTCCTGAGGGACAGTGGTTCCAATGCTTTCATAACTGCGCCTGGATGCGTAATGATGCTTACCATGACAAGTTCTAACTAATCTTGTAAGGATGAACTCCTGGCGGATTTAGAAGACCATACACAGTGATGAAAATTCTGAATCCTGACTATGATCCGGTTTCTGCAAATAAATCTCCACCACATCGGCGGTGGTGGAGAAGTTCCCCATCCCCAGATATGGGGAACTTCGAATATCAATGAATAGTTTAAGCTCCTTATCGAATTTATTATAAGTTGCAATCTGACGATTTGTAATAAAGGCAATTAACCGACCTTTATTGGCAAGAACAGGCGGGAGGTACTAGATATTACCTTTGTATCGGAAGATATAAGCGCAAGAATATGCGACGCTGAACTTGTGTCAGCATGTCCTAGTTCCAAGCCATAAAGCAAACGGCGATCGTCGTTGTGGACCCCAGTGCTGTTTTCTGTAAAGTTCTGGAGAAAACTCTTAAACAGGGCGAAAGACACCACGCGATTGGGACGTCTATAAGGCTGAGCTAAGAACAAACAAGGGCTAGCTGAGGTAATGTATGGACAATGTCTAGTGAGGAAACACTAGAACTACTCGTCGATACACATTGTCCAGGAAACTTTTCCACGGACAACGTGGAGTCAGAAGAGTTTGTCTCTGGTATTAATCGTCGGGTTGATTTGGAAAATTGTATCTGAGACGAAAATCCTTTGGGCAATAAAAAGTTTCGACTGCTTTAAGTCTCCAGGTCCTGATGATGTATCACCGGTTGAATTTCAAGCTGTGTCCGACATACTCTGTTTGTATCAACATGTCCTATATACCTGTGGGATGGAGGAACACAAAGGTAATTTTCATTTTAAAAGCATGAAAACCTTACCACACGAATGCGCAAGATTTTCATCCTATTAGTCTGGCATCATTTATGTTGAAGACTCTTGAGAGGTTGATAGAATCACATCTAAGGCAAAGATCCCAGGAGATGGCCTGTCTCGGCAACCCCATGCATATAGTAGAGTCAAGTCCACTGAAGCAGTCCATTACGACCTATTCAGCTACATAGAGGGTTCTCTCGCTGTCGAGGAATATACAATGGTAGCATTTCCTGACATTGAAGGTGAAAAACCGATGTCAATAATGAAGGAGCTGGAGTTTCTAGCTCTCAACGCTGCCGTAAGAAAGGTTTTTAATAACTTACTAAAAGATTCGTTACGGCAGGCTTGCGATTTGTAGATCTAAAAAGATGGTTCAGCAGCGGAACTCCTCAAGGAGGTGTACTGTCTCCTCTACTTTGGAATATAGCGATTAACAATATATTATTGGCTTTGAAAGGAAATAGTGTAAAAGTGTTTGCGTATGCTGATGACGTGCCTATTGCGGCTAGGGGAAAGTTTCACAGCACTCTTAGGGATATACTTCAGGAAGCTCTACGTGAAACAGCAAAGTGGGCTGCCGACAGTGGTCTTGACTTAAATCCGTCTAAGAAGTTGTTGTTTTCAGCAGGAAATAAAAGCTACCCACAGTGGCACCTGCCTCCTTGAGAGGTGAGAATGCTCTATTCATCGAAAGCGCTAAATAACTGTGTATTTTGATGGACAGGAAATTGAACTTTTAATGGAACATTTTGGAAAAGGCAAAAGTTGGGGGTTTAGACAGCGCGTCATGCATTGGGTATATACTGCAGTTGTCCGACCCATGCTATATGGTGGTGTGGTCTGGTGGACGGTGCTTCAAAAGTCTACCTACTGTTCCATATTCAAGCGGATCCATAGGATGGCTTATTTGTGCATCACAGCCGCACTGAGGACGACGCACTGTGTTATACTTGATACAATGTCCTGTGTTCCAGACAGTGTGGATTACACCTTGCCTGAGGCGATATTTGATAAAAAGTACTGACAGAACTGATTGGAACTACGATATCCCGTGTAACAGAAGTTACATAGACTAATATACGGATGGTTCCAAACTAAACGACCAGGTGGGCGTTGGGGTGTACTATAAAGATCTAGAACTATAATCGAAAAAGTTACCCGACCCCTGCAGTGTGTATCAAGCAGAGATCCTTGCAATTAAGAAAGTGGTGGAATGGCTAAGATTAAATTTTACAACGACGGTTGGCATAAATATCTTCTCAGACAGGCCATTAAATCGCTGGAGAACGTATATCTGAATAAAAAAAACCGCCCTCGACTGTCACAGATCTCTCAACGAGATGGCTGAAAAGTTCAAAATTCACCTGTTCTGGGTACCGGGTCACAGAGATATCCCAGGGAATTCTAAAGCAGACGAGCTTACGAGACTAGGAACTACCTTACACAATACAGGGAAACTGGAATCTGTGGGTATGCCTCAAGCAACATGCAAGCTAAGTTTTTCGGAGCAGGCCCGAAGGACAACAAACGATAGATGGCCACAAAGAGAGGGCTGTGAGCAGTGTGTAAACACACTGCTACAGAGACATACACACACATGTGGACTAATCTACATTTTAAGAGTTCTACCGCTTTACTGTCAACGGCTTGAACAGACGTCTCAGTCATTGTGTCCGTCATGACAGGTCACTGTCTAATCGGAAAACATGATGGCAGACTGAAGGTTGCCAGCAACGACTTTTGCAGAAGCCAGAAGAGATTATCGAAGAAGAACAGATTATAGAACACCTTCTGATTGTGTGACCCGCACTAGCAGTCAGAAAGAATTCCACTTTATGTTGTTATTTCTTTGATAACCTGTCTAATTTAGCGGATGTGAGCATTCGCAAGTTGTTGGGCTTTTTAAAGTGATCTGGATGGTTCAACGGGAGGAACCTGAGGGCATCTTTCTTCTTCTGTTCCTGTGGTATCACAATGGAAGAAAATGTCTAAGTGATTCTGATGCCAGACTGCCACTTAAACCTAACCAACCTTCGTTCGTTCGTTTGTTTACCAAATGCCTCGTTCCCAGGTGAGGCATTTGGTTTAATTTAGCGGATGACCGAACATTCGCAAGTTGTTGGGCTTTTTAAAGTGATCTGGATGGTTCAACGGTAGGAACCTGAAGGCATCTTTCTTCTTCTGTTCCTGTGGTATCACAATGGACGAAAATGTCTAAGTGTGTCTGATGGCCGACTGCCACTTAAACCTAACCAACCTTCGTTCGTTCGTTTACCAAATGCCTCGTTCCCAGGTGAGGCATTTTGTAAAAGAACGGATTATCGTACATATGTTGAACTCTGAAGAGGGTCCACCCATACGTATTATGATCTGCAAGTATAGAGGGTGCACCTTTACTTTGGGCTTTGCGTCACCTGAATGTATATATACCGTCAAAAGCTCGTTGGAAGTATCCACACACACTGGGGCGCAAAGCTCGACCTTGTGAGAAAGGTGGACATCCCACAGCTCACAAAGGCGACGTTCTTCATCAAGGATGTGAGCGGCGACATCGCGACGGAACGCATGATGGAAGTCTTAAACAAGCAAAACCATGATTTGGTCTTGGAGAAATGGTAGGTTTTCCACAGGGAAGAGAAGGAGGAAGGAACTCGCCTTGTGGTTGGCATTGATCAATTTTCCGTGACAACATTGGCTAAGACTAAAAGCATGGCGTACTGCGGGACCAAGACAGTCGTTCTCATGATTGGGAACACAAGGATAGGCAAATATTCTCATATTGAGCCATCAGACGGTGCAGTATCGGGACACTCAATATTAGGAAGATTAGGATAAGCAAAGATGCTAATACTAAAATAACAGCCTATGGAACAGGGACCAGACGACCGAACCATCAACGATTTTTTCGAGATTAGGAAGACTAGGATGGATAAAGATCCCAATGCCGCAACATCAAGAAGTGCAGTGACAGAGAAATCAATGCCGCCTAACGCACACGGTACCGACGATGAGACCATAACCTTCTCCCATGAAGCCCACTTACTCAAGTTTTGGAAGACAAGTATAGGCAAATATGCTAATGTTGGAAAAAAGGCAGTGCGAGACCGGTAGACTCAATACAGCTTAGTAAGCAGGGACCCTTTGATGGAACCATTGCCGATTTTCTCAAGGTTCTAATAGGGTGCGATGCGAACTGTCACCACATTTCGGGGGTTAGTACCAACATAATTAAGCGGGGCCAAGCCCTGGCAGAATTCGTGAATATTTATTACCTAATAACACCAAATATTGGTAACACCGCTACCTTTGGTAATAGGATTAAGGAGGAGTTTAGGTTTAAGTGGCAGTCTGCCATCAGACTCACTTAGACGTTTTCGTCCATTGGGAAACCACAGGGGCAGAAGAAGGAAGATGCCTTCTAGTTCTTACCGTTGAACCATCCAGATCGCTTTAAAAAGCCTAGTAACATACGAATATTGGTATCTGCTAAATCAGACAGGTTCTCAAAGAAATGAGAACCTAAAGTGGAACTCCTTCTTACTGCTAGTACGGGACACACACACAGAAGGTGTTCTATAATCTTTCCTTCCTCGATGTCCCTACAGATGTCAGCATGTTTTCCGATTAGTGACCTGTCATGACGGATACAATGATTGAGACGTCTGTTCTAGCCAATGACAGCAGTAGACCTCTTCAAGTCTAGAGGAGACCACATAGTTTTGGAATGCTCACAGCCCCCTCTTTGTGACCATCTATCATTCGTTGCCCTTCGGGCCTGGTCCTGAAAATTTAGTTTACATGTCGCTAGAGGCATACCCACAGATTCCAGTGTCGCTGGAGTGTGTAAGGTAGTTCCTAGTCTCGCAAGCTCGCCTGCTTTAGAACACCCTGGGATATCTCTGTGGCCCGGCACCCAGAACAGGTGAATTTTGAACTGTTCAGCCATCTCGTTGAGAGATCTGCGACAGTCGAGAGTGGTTTTTGTGTTCAGAAATACGTTCTCCAGGGATTTAATGGCTGCCTGGCTGTCTGGGAAGATATTTATGCCATTCGTCGTAATGACATTATATCTTAGCCATTCCACAACTTCCTTAATTGCAAGGATCTCTTCTTGAGGCACACTGCAGTGGTCGGGTAACCTTTTCGATATGACCAGTTCTAGATTTTTAGAGTACACCCCAAACCCCACCTGATCGCTTAGTTTGGAAGTCTATGTAACTTCTGTTACCAGCGATATCGTAGTTCCAATCGGTTCTATCAGGAATAGTGGTACAGTAATTTTTATCAAAAAGCGGTTCAGGTAGGGTGTAATCCACACTGCCTGGAACATCGGATATTGTATCAAGTATAACACAGTGTCCGTGGCCCCCACATGACCAATTAAAAAGCTCCCTTAACCTCACGGCAGTTGTTGCTGCAATTTGGGTAGCCACAATGTCCAGAGGCATAAGATGCAACATTAAATTCAATGCATCAGATGGTGTTGTCCTCAGTGCGGCAGTGATGCAGAAACAAGCCATCCTTTGGATCCGGTTAAGTATTGAGCAGTAGGTGGATTTTTGAAGCGCCGTCCACCAGACCACAACACCATATAGCATAATAGGTCTGACAACTGCAGTATATACCCAGTGCATCACACGCGGTCTAAATCCCCAAATTTTTCCAATGGCTCTCTTGCAGGTTTATAGGGCAAGAGTGGCCTTTCTTGCCCGTTCCAAAATGTTTGACTTGAAGTTCAATTTCCTGTCCTGCAAAACACCCAGGTATTTTGCGCTTTCTGTAAATGGAACATTCCTTCCACACAAGGAGACCGGTTCCACGGTAGGCAACTTGTATCTCCTGCTGAAACGAATTACTTCTGTCTTGCACGGATTTATACTCAGACCACTTTCGGTAGCCCACTTTGCTGTTACACGTAGAGCTACCTGAAGTATATCTCTTAGAGTGCTGGGAAACTTTCCCCTAACAGCAATTGCCACGTCCTTAGCATACGCGACGGTGTTCCTCTGCTGACCCATCTTTTTAGATCCACAGATCCCAAGCCCGCCGTAATGCATCTTTTAGTAAGTAAGTTATTAAAAAACTTTCTTACGGTAGAGTTGATGCCTACAAACTCCAACTCCTTCATGATTGACGTCGATTTTACATTATTGAAAGCACCTTCAATGTCAAGAAATGCTACCACTCCTTATTCCTTGACAGCGAGAGAACCCTCTATGTAGCCGACTAGGTCGTGAAGAGCTGTTTCAGTGGATTTGCCTTTTACTATAGGCATGCTGCTGCCGCGACAGGCGATCTTCAGGGATTTTTGCCTTAAGATATGTTTCTATAAACCTTTCAAGAGTCTTCATCATAAAGGATGACAGACTAATAGGACAAAAATCTTTCGCCTTCGTGTGGTAGGGTTTTTCTGCTTTCGGAATGAAAATGACCTTCGTGTCCCTCCATCCCACAGGTATATATGACATTCTGATACAAGCAGAGTATGTCTTCCGAAACCAAGGAACCAGTCCATCAGACACAGCTTGTAATTCAACCGTTGATAAATCATCAGGGCCTGGCGACTTAAAGGAGTCGAAACTTCTTATCGTCCAAAGGATTTTCGTCTCAGACACAATTTCCCAAACGACGAATGCATATCAGTGACAACCTTTTCTGGCGCCACGTTGTCCGTTGAAGAATTTTCCGGGAAATGTGTATCAGCTAGTAGTTCTAGTGTTTCCTCACTAGACATTGTTAATACATTCTCTGACTTCTGGATATACTGGATATAGGGCATGCTGACACAAGCGAGTCATTGAGGGCCTTCGTGATCCACTTGACCACTATGTCTATATCCTCCGTAGTTTCCACATCCTATTCTAGTCTAGAAGGGATAGCGGTGCAGAATTTGTGCCGAAATGTATCCCAATCCGCCTTTCTACTATTTTGCCGCGGGACCACTACTTCAGTATTTTCTCCAAGGCTAAAACTAATGCAACGATGATCAGAGAAGCTGTGGTCATCCAACACTTTCCAGTCGCATATTCTTCTACTTACATATATCTTCCGATACAAAAGTAAGATCTAGTAGCTCCTGCCTGTTCCTAGTAGTAAAGGTCGGTTTATCCCCTTTATTACAAATCGCCAGATTGCAACTTATAATATATTCGACAAGCAGATCACCCCTTTCGTTGACATCCGATCTTCCCCATATCTTGTGATGTGCATTAGCATCACTTCCTACAATGAGGCTTTTCTTCCCTACAGAAGCAGCTTCAACCAACGACTTAAGCTTTGAAGGCGGCATCTCTGAATCGTCTGCCATATATAGGGAAGCCAGCGAGTAATGAGACTTGTTTTTTTCAAGGCTGGGTACTACTAAATCTTCAGTGCTTAGCGACGAAAGAAGAAAAACATTTAGACTTCCCTTTGCAGGAATACAGGCTCTGTGTCTCCCATTCCCCGTACTCGTGAGAAATTTAAATCCCGGAATTCTTAGTCCACGTTCCATTCCTCCACACACCCATGGTTCCTAGATAAGAACCATATCAAATCCCCAAGCCATCAGGAGGACCTTTAGTGCCGCCGAAGGAGGTTTTAGATGTGACAATATGTTCGGTAAATCGATGAGGTTTAAGATTGGAGGGTCTGCATGGAGCATTCCTTCTCAGACCATCACTACATTAGGTTAAGAATAGCACGGTCAGCGCCAAATCGGATAAGCTTCCATAAGCACTAGTGGAGTCCTTCGAAAAAAGTTTCCTTTTCGAGAAAGGAAATCAGCCCAAGAAAAACCCTGGATGACCGGGGAGATTCGGAATATTGGAAGCGGAAGTATATTGGGATATGTTTTACACCCGACTCAAGGAATACAATAGAATTTTCAGAGCTTCCTCATGAAAGCTTTTCTGCGACCAGATCGAAAGCGTTAATGACGCCGCCAAGATGACAAACCTTTTCTCAAAAACCCAAGTAGACGATATGGGAGTGAGAGCAGAGACAACGGAGGACATGTTGAGGCTTTTGATGAAAACGCATTTTCCACAAGATACGAAGGGACTCACGAATATACCGGAATCTTGGAACAATGAGGTTGATTGAAGGTTTTTCATAACGGAATTTATAGTCAAGGAAGCCTTGAGGAGCTTCAAACCACTACACTACAAATGTAAGCTGACTATCAGGCATCTCATCTGGTCACTATTTTCACAGCTTGCCTAGGACATGCATATACTCCGAAAGCATGGCAGGAAGCAAGGGTGGCATTTATACCTAAGCCCGGCAAGGCAAGTTATGTGACAACAAAGGCCTACAGATCTACAAGCCTTAAGTCCTTTCTACTCAAAACCATGGAACGTATTGCAGATACATGCCTACGTCAAGGGTAGGTCGGTGGAGACTGCCCTGCATGAGGTTGTGCATAAAATAGAAGAATCCTTCGATGCCAACACGTGCACATTGGCGGTTTGCATTTGCATTGAGGAGGCGTTTAACAATGTGCGGACTGACACATTGATCCAATCCTTAGACCAGTACCGTGTGGACCGGGTCCTTAAAGACTGGATAAACCATATACTAAGGAACAGGAGGATAAATTGGGGTTCCCATGACATAAATATAGGGGAGAATGTACTGCTGTAATAGCAGTAAAATTACCTACTAACAGCCAGCACACAGTTTTTGCTGCTTTCAGCAAGACTTTTTATATGAGTGTTGCTCATGGAGATTTACCAGTACGCAAACGAAGAATTATATGTGTCAGTAGCATTGCAGCATAGTCAATAAAATAATAAATATGAGAAAAGGGAAGTTTGATTACTGAGATGCTGACAAGCAGGCCAATGGAAATGTGTGCCTCAATGGATGTTGGCGTACAAGTGTTGCTGTTTTACTTATGATCAAGGGACAGCACGGAACAAATGATGTTGTGGTAGGTAGCCAAAAAAGAAAACAAAATGTTGGCACATGGAGATTTAAATTTAAGGAAGTTTTATGAATGAGATATTTACCAGTACCCAAACGGAGATATGTATGTGTCAGCATTGCAGCATAGTACAATAAAATAATAAATGTGGGAAAATGGAGATAAAGAAAGTTTCATGACTGAGATGCTGGCAAGTAGGGCAATGGAAATGTTGCATGTTTGCAAATGCAATTTTTCCAAGGAACAGGGGCAATTTACATTCCATATTCTTTTGCGTATGAAATAGCCATAAATACCATCGACAGTTATAAGTACATTAAGAGAGCAATATTGACGAACAAATAAATAGTCACCCACCAAGGAATCTGTTGATCAGGTTGTTCGTTTTCAGAAATATTCCACAAAATAAAATCTTCTTCATGGCCATTAGCTGAACTACATTTGAAAAAAATGTCAAAAATAATCAAAACACATGACCGGCCTAATAGGCAAACATAAATAATAGTATAAAATAGAACAAAATCACACATTTTTTGTCGGTTCAAAAAAATAATATGTCTTCATTATTTTAGGAGACTTTTGTATTTAAAATCAGATTTTGTTTGTTGAAATTGCAGTACGAAATGTTTGCAAATCAGCAGCACTATGCTTGTTGAAGCAGCATCAATATTTGCTGTTTTGAATGACCAATTTCTTTGAGTGCAGTTGGAAAGTGAAATTTGCCTATGAGCATTCTATTAAGCAGCAGGGGCATAATCCTCACATATCACCGTGTGCTGTCCGATTCAAAGATAAAGCTCAATGATGAGAGGGCCGGGTACCAGGCAAAGTACCTCACCGTTGAATTTTTGTTTCTGATGTTCTCGCCTCTGTGCTACGGTGGCCAGTTACATGTGTTAATTACTTTAGGCATAGTTTTCCAAAGGGAATATTACTGCAAAAAAATTACCTAATCAACAATTTGCTTGTACACATGACATGGCATCCATTGGTATACATTTCGAAAGGTGACCCAACTCGCTTAAAACTCTATTGCTCTGCTAATGTGTACATGACCGTTGTGGTTATTTGTTTCTAAATTTTAATAAAAACATTTTATGAAATGTAAACATCCACTAGGACACACAATTCCATTTGCCTACTGGTCAATATCTGTCATGAAAATTTCTTAAATCTACCTCGGCCCGAATTTATTCTTCTCTATGCTGCGTTAACCGCAACGTCCACAGTGATACATTTACGTTTGCCTACTTATAATTATTTCATTCATAAAACATCCTTAAATCTGCTTGTGCCGACATTTATTCCATTTTTGGTCTACCTACGTATCTGTAATACATTGAATTCCACAACATCTTTCGTCCCATGCTTATGATAGTAAGCATAACAACAACAACATCATTTTACCACTTGTGTGCCACGCACACAGTTGGATGTTGTTATTTCTTATTTGAAAATCATATGTGCAATGCAAATATAACGTTCTTTCCCTTGTTCTCCATCCATTGCTGTTGGATGTGGGTGCTTATACCCAACCTACTTCAGCTATTTACAGTAGGGTGATGACTTTTTAATTTTTTTCTCTTTAAAATTATTTCCGGTTGCACGAATGAATGAACTTTGCCTATTAAACTAAAAAAAAACTTAATCCATTTAAATATTAAAAAAGGTCACGCACAAACTTTGAAATAAATTTGTTTTTGCATTTTTTGTGCGTCGGGCGTCGGAGTTGGTAGCGTGCTTGGATTACCAGTGCAGGGGTCGTGGGTTCGATTCCCGCCAGAAGCCTTGGTCTGTCGCTACTGTGGTATCACAATGGACCTAAAATTGTCTAAGTGAGTCTGTAAAGGACTGACATTCTTACCTAAACTAACCTAAGCCCCATATTGCCGTTGTCGGTAAATATGAACTGTTTGGATGGTGTTTTGGTGCTGGGGCGGCCACCGGCACTTTGCCCTGAAAATAGATATCAAATTCGTTCTTTACTCCCAAATACTGGTGATATGAGCTCCATTTTGCCATAATCGGAAATAAAGTTCAGTTTAGGGGGTGCTTTGGGGCGTACCCCCAAACACTTGACTCCAAAATTGAATATTCGTTTTCTAGTCTCCAATACCTTTCATTTGGTTCAGCCGTTTTTGATTCTACGGAACAAACGAAAAATCCGAGTCACGATGGGTCTTATGCCCATTTAAGGCGTTTTTGGGGGGTACGTTGACCCCCTATACTTCGACCTGATTTTGTATGCCAGATTCGTAATCTAGTCCAGAATACATTTCATTTGTGGCCCATAGTGACATGAACGTCCAATATGTCTGTTTGGGGAAATTTTGGGGTTGGGGCGGCCCGATGGGTACTTAAACCCAAATGAATTAAATTAATACCATATTCGTATTCTATTTTCCAATACCTTTCATTGAAAATTGAAAATTTTACCCATGAACATTCCACTAAGGAACAGGTGCAAACATCTCATTTATCAATGAGGGCAGTCCGATTCAAGTTTAAGCTCAATGATAAGGGGCCTCCTTATATATATATATTATAGCCGAGTCCGAACGGCGTGCCGCAGTGCGACAACTCTTTGGAGAGAAGTTTTACATGGCATAGTACCTCACAAATGTTGCCAGCATTAGGAGGGGAAAACCACCGCTGAAAAATTTTTCTGATGGTTTCGCCAGGATTTGAACCAAGGCGTTACGCGTCATAGGCGGACATGCTAACCTCTGCGCTACGGTGGCTTTCCAATACCTTTCATTTGATACCCGTATTGTCCCGATCGGTTCACTTTTGAATTTGGGTTGTGTTTTTGGGAAAATTGGAGGATGCGCCCCCTTCCGAAATCAACAAATTATAGAACCTATTTCTCCGTCCTGACCATATTCGCAATGTACTCCCGAATATCTTTCGTATTGTCATGATCGTGCAAAAAAACCTATTTTTGGGGGGTTTGGGGTTGGGGCAGCCCCCCAGTTACTTGGACCCAATTTTTAATACGAAATTCGTACTCTACTCCTGAACACCTTTCATTTGAGTCCCATATTGTCCCGATCGATCCACTTTTATTTTTGGGTGGTATATTTGGGGTAAGGGGGAGGGTCCGCTCCCTTCCGATATCAAAAAATTATATAGCCTATGTTTCCTTCCAGACCAACCTAAACAATCTGTTAAAATTTCAAGGTAATCGGTTCAGCCGTTTTTGAGTCTATACAGAACAAACAAACAAACACAAATTCAATTTTAAATATAAGAAGATTTTGCCTAATCTTAAATAAAAACTCATCAAAATATGATACAGGGAAACTAATTTGTATAAAAGTGATTACCTTAATAAGTATTCAACAAGGTTTCTTTGCCTACACTACATTTCTACCTGTCAAGTCAATATAGGACCTTGATGATAAGGGCGATGACCTTTTAATTTTTTTCTCAAAAACTATTTTCCGTTGCACAAATGAATGAATTTTTGTAAATTAAACATTAAAAAAACACTTATTTCATTAAAAAATTTTAAAAAGGTCATGCACAAAACACTTTGAAATTAAATTTTTTAAATCGTTTTGTGTGTGAAGTTTATCATAATATGACACAGAGGTTGTAAAAAAGTCTTCACCTTAATCTACACTATTAGGTTAGGTTAGGTAAGAGTGGCAGTCCTTTACAGACTCACGTAGACAATTTTAAGTCCATTGTGATACCACAGTAGCGATAGACCAAGGCTTCTGGCGGGAATCGAACCCACGACCCTTGCACTGGTAATCCAAGCACGCTCCCAACTCGGCTACCGGCTACACTACTACTAAATAAAAATACATCCACTTTACTCAAAAGTTAAACGAACACTCGCTAGTAAAAATTAAAAACTAGTGTTGAATTCTTGAATAAATTATAATTACATTTATATGAGCTATTTCAAAAGGTTATACTTATTACGAAGAAACACTTTCAATTCACCAGATCTAACAAATATATGTTCCAATAATCGAGATTAATATTAACTCACTTATATGTTTAAATTACTTAAAAAAATGTTACAGGAATGGAGTCAGACAGCAAAGTGGGAGATGCGTTAATAACGATCGATTTCCATGTCATTCATGATCCTGGTGATTTGGAAGCAACGCAAATAGCGAATATCACATTCAACAATTTAGACGTCATAGGTGAGAAGTTGAAAGATATGTAAAAATGTGTATCATTAACAATTGTTTACATTATAGCAAACCAGGAAACAGTTGTTGAGCTTCTTGGATTTGGAAAGCGTATTGTAGATAACTTTAAACACTTGAAGAGTGTTACAAAAACGAACAATCAAGCATTTGATTATTTTAGTAACACCGAACAAGTGGAAATTCGTCAAAAAAAATATGAGATCAGTTTCGATTTCCATCGGCTGAATATTTTGGTACTACGAAGTATTCGCATTGAGAAAAATAATACAGGAAGAAAAGTTGGAACACTCACAATGAGTGAAGCTAAAATACATGCAACACTTGGTAAAGATGTTAGCGTTTCCGGTGTTCTGGGAGGAATACAAATTATTGATATAACGCCAGAAGGTTTCAACCATCAACGTATATTTTCCGTCGGAAAGGATCCTCTGACAGATCAACCGTCTTTGCAAGCAAAATGTGTTTTACATTCACTTGCAAATGAGATGTATGGAAACGATTTTGAACAGCGTGATTGCTTTCACATGAATGCCCTGACTTTCAAAATAAACAAAGCCGAATCTTCAGAAGTTGAAGTTAAGATTCGAATGGCATCGGTTTGGTACACACACTGTCCAAGGTTCATAGAGGAAATTTACTTATGTGTCAAAGAGTTTAGACAGTATTTCAAGTAAGTACGAATTTTCGTAATAGGCATATTAAAATAAAACATTTGAAGTCTATTTTTTTATTAATTATTCTTAATATAATATTTTGAACATAACACTGCATGCAAGGTGCATGTCAATAAGTAGGTCTGAAACCACACTATTAAAAATGAATATAATGTTATATAATGTCATGACAGGTCACTGTCTAATCGGATTAACAATTTTGCAATTTGGATTTATGATAAGCTCAAAACTATAATTTAAGTGGTTATTCACTCCATAAACCATTTATTTGAAAGTTGCCCTTTCTTCTAAGCAACCGCTGTGCCCTCTTTTAAAATACATAAAACAAAATTTCCTTAAATATGTAATCCAAACCTCTTTACTCAACCAAATTTGTTATTCAAAAACTAGCAGTTTTTGTCTGCTCAAAATGGAAAAGCAGACATATCGTTTAGCTGATTCAGCAAACAAAGTCTACTTTTTAAGTACAAAAATTTGCTACCTGATCCATCTATTGGTATACATTTCGAAATGTGTCTGAGCTCGCTGGCATTTTTTTTAATTGCTCTACTAGTGTGACCATGACTTGCATGGCCTTTTGTATCTAATATTAAAGAAAAAAGATTATGGAAAGTATACATTTAGTGGTGGCTATAAACATCCACGGAGACACGCATTTACATTTGTATTTCATTTTTTCTTCCAACATCCCCTTTATAATTAAGCGGCAGTCATTTTTAGCAAACAACAGCCTGCTGCCCTGGAAATGTAGAACCACTGCTGCAAAAGCAGCAAAATTAAATACTAATATTCAGCAGACAGTTTGCTATTTTCTGCAAACTTTTATCTATGAGTGTAGGGTTCGTTCTTGCATCTTGACCTCAAAGGTTTGTGTACAACATTGCAAAAAAAAATTACATTCATTAGTTAAATCAACAAAAACTTTTGGAGTAACAACAGATGGTCTTACATGTCTCTAGAGGCATACCCACTGATTCCAGTCTCCCTGGATGTGTAAGGTAGTTCCTAGTCTCGCAAGCTCGTCCGCTTCACAATTCCCTGGGATATCTCTGTGTATCGTCTTTTTTTCGTCATGGAAAAGGCATATACCGGTGTGCCTTCTCCGCACGCTTTTGGTCCGTGCCGGGATTGAAAAGAACCCCGGACCCTGGTTCTGTTCGGTTTGCCAGAACCGCCTCCATTATCGGTCGGTGTCGGTGAGGTGTAACCGGTGCATGGAGTGGGTACATTTCCGATCTTGCTCTGGCCTCTGGTCGTAAGGTGCTGTGCGAACATAGCCAGCAGTGGGTCACAAGCGTCGTTGTCGCCGCCTTCTGCGTCCCTGTCATCCCCCCGACTTCTCCCGTACGGCAATATACGCAACGGCAGCATCCTAGCCCAAATATTGCCAGGCCAGTGCCGGGAAATGTATCATTTTTAAAACTAAACTGCAAACGGTCTCCATGGAAAAATTGATGAGATTGTGGATTTCAAGAGTCGGAAAGATATATTGCTCGCAGCGATCCAGGAGACAAAACTGAACAACACCTGCAGCTTGCACAGTTGTCGTGGATACAATGTGCTACGTAAGGATCGCTCAAGGAATGGAGGTGGGGGATTGGCCTTCGTTATACACCATTCCGTGCAGTATAGACCTATCTCGCCTGCGCTTGACGCTAGTGACCCATACATGGAATGTATGGGGGTAGCAGTCAGGTCTGGTACTGCCGAGATAGAGATATACAACGTGCACATACCGCCGGTTGGTAGCTGTGTCCCGATTAATGGCCAGGCCTACAACCCCGACATAAGTGGGTTGCTATCTGGCCATAGTCGTCTGGTTCTGGGGGATTTTAATGCACATCACACGTCATGGCATTCTCCCCTAGGTAACGACCAGCGTGGCATAGCTTTGGCAGAACAGATAGATAGCTCCACGTTTTGCACGGTGAATGAGGATGCCCCCACTAGGATTACGAGGAGGTGCAGCAGCTCGCCAGACATCTCAATTGCATCCCTTGATCTCCTGAGTGACGTATCCTGGCAAGCCGTCATCTCTTTGGGGTCAGACCACCTCCCCATAATCCTCACCATCGACCGGCCACCCGACTTCATAACCTCTGAGCGCCGGACGTTCATCAATTTTAAGAAGGCCAATTGGACTGGCTTCAGAGAGTATACCAATCGCCGCTTCAATGAACTGCCACCCCCCTCTGATGTGCTTGTGGCCGAGAGGAAATTCCGAGACATCATCAACGCAGCAGCCGTTCGCTTTATACCAGCCGGTCGAATACCGCAAGTGCCACCCAATTTCCCGGCGCAAGCAGTGGTACTCGCAGACGAGCGTAATGGGATTCGTGCTATGGACCCCGCTAACCCCAGAATCAGCGAGCTGAATCTGGAAATAAACAGGGTAGTCAACGAACATAAGCGGAATTTGTGGCTGGAACACTTGGAGCAATGTAACTTAGGCACCGGTGCAGGCAAACTGTGGGCCACTGTTAAGTCTCTCTCGAACCCCGGTAGACGGGACGACAGGACCTGAGTCACTTTTGGCGAGATAACCGTGACTGATCCGAAGAGATGCGCCAGGTTGTTCAACCGTCAATTTATTGTGCATCCCGAGAGAGACAGGGCAAGGAGGAGAGCAATTCGCCGTATTCGTGGTCTCCGAGCCGATGAACAGCCATCACAATTTACCGTGGGAGAAGTTACGAATGTCATCCGCGGCGCCAAATCTTCCAAGGCGTTGGGCCCCGACGGAATCTCTACATTGATGCTGAAGAATCTGGATTCACCTGGAGTTGAGTACCTTACTATTGTCCTCAACCTGTCATTGAACACTCTTATAGTTCCCGATGTCTGAAAAATGAGCAGAGTGATCCCGCTACTGAAGCCTGGAAAAGACCCGAGTTTGGGGGAGTCGTACAGACCGATCTCCCTTCTCTCACCAGTGGCAAAGACGCTTGAGGCATTACTCCTCCCGAGCCTCGTAGGAGAATTTCCATTCGCCAAGCATCAACATGGATTTCGGAGACTGCACAGCACAACAACAGCTTTGCATGCCATCACCGCACACATTTGCCGTGGCTTCAATCAACCAAGGCCATGTGATAGGACGGTCCTCGTGGCACTGGACCTATCGAAGGCATTCGACACGGTCAGCCATGCCAAATTATTTGAGGACGATTGTTCGATCATGGCATCAGGCCCCCCACCCATTGATGACATCTGCGATAGGTTGAACGTCTACCTCAACGAGCTTGCCTCATATTTCGCTACAAGAAATCTGAAGATATCTGCCACCAAATCTTCAGCCACACTGTTCACTACAAATACGCGTGAGGTGAATACTGAGCTGACTGTGATGATCAATGGAGAAATGATTCCGACCATCAAGTGTCCTAAAATACTTGGCGTCACATTTGACAGCCCTTACATATTCTCCCCACATGCCACAGCAATTTGCGACAAAGTCAAAAGTAGAAACCGGGTCCTCAAGTCACTTCCTGGCAGCACTTGGGGTGCAGAGAAAGAAACCTTGTTGACCACGTACAAAGCAATTGGCCGGTCTGTGGTAAGTTATGCAGCGCCAGTGTGGTCTCGTCAACTTTGTGACACGCAGTGGAAAAATATGCAGATCTGCCAGAATGCCGCCCTCCGAACTGCGACGGGCTGTCTCGTCCACCTCCTGGTGGAGGTAGTCCACATGAGAACATGGACTATGCTGTCTAATCAATGCTGTCTAATCAATACCTTTTGGGCTGTTATCGCAGAGACCAACCAAATCATCATCTTGTGGATAGATATCCACCGCCGAGAAGCCTAAAGGTATATCTACATGATCTAGAACGTGAGGTTCAGTCCTACAAGAGAGAACCTCTAGATCAAGCGGCATATCAAGCAAATTGACCTCCCTCGGCAAACTAGAGTGGTTCTGGCTCAATTACGTTCCGGCAGATGCAGCCGCCTCAACTCCTGCAGAGCATGGATTGATGCCGACGAGCAAGATGTATGTCCCTATTGTAACCAGGGACCGCACGATACACGTCACTTGTTTAACTGCCCAGCTAGACTCACTCGACTCAGACCCAGGTCTCTGTGGGCGCACCCCATCTCAATCGCAGGGTTCCTGTGTCTTGACACTCAGCAGAATCAAGCAGACGAAAGATAGAACACAACAAACTGCTACTAAAACAGCAACCGCCAGCGAACATGTATTTTTGGGTATGTTCGTGGAAAGGCGACCTACCACATATCAAGTTTTTTCATCACAGAATCATTATTCACGGCGAACATTTCAAGATAATCACCTATTGCAAAATACTGCATCCACTTCCCTACTTCTTTAAATTGTCCACCAACTATTGTTCGTTTCGTTCATTAAGTGCATAGTATAGCCAAAGAATTAGTTACTTTGACTGATCAGAATAATGCATAACCGGCTATCTTTTTAATTTTCATTTCTATGAATACAATATGTGAGACCCACCCACCTACTACATACGACCTGAACTGTAGTTAAAAAATTTTTTGTCTTGTCGTGCAGGCTCCCGATAGATATATACACAAATAACATTAAAATTGCCACACAAAGTCGAGTCTTTAGAAATGGGCTGACCAACATGCCGAGCAGGGCCACGTACAACACACCCCCACAACATCCTTCTCTCGCACCTCACCACTAACACTCACACCCATAACGAATGCTTTCGAAAAAAAAGCAACAACAATTTGCTGTGTTCATGTTTCTTCTTCCTTTATTGACAATTAATTCCTCATTTTCGTGGCTTTTCTTTAAGAAAATTTAATTATCTTTCGGTTGATGCCCAATTTATTGAAATCCATTAAGCCGTTGCATGTACCATAAAATCGCCTTTATAAAACCTTGGTCGTTTAATAATTTAAATTTTTCGCATGAATAAAAAAAAACTTGCTATTTTATAGGATTAAATTGCGAATAAAACATGAAACATATTGCTTAAAAATATACATATATTCTAATTATTATTCGAAAAAAAGAAAAAAAAATCGTTTCCAATGTGAGCCTCCCTTCATTGGACATGGTCTGTAAAGAGTATTATAAGCAAATTAATTTATAAACGTATTTAAAAAGACTCGTATTAGTTACTGATCTTTGCATTTTGCGCACAATACCATGAAATCTAAATCCACATATGTCATATAAAATCTAAACTATTAAAATAAGGTAATATTAATAATATTTATATTTTACAATTACCACGTTTGCATTCGACAATTCTTCCAATATGTTGCGAACGGAATTTATCCATTCTATTTTTTCCGCTTTTCACTATTTAGGCGTAACGTTTTTCACAATAACTTTTTTACTTTAAAATTATATATATCTGTTTTCTTGATATTTTTTTTTTGTCTAGCCACGCTACTTTGTGTCTGTAAAGGAGCGAGACATTTATATGACTCATTCTCACTTCTTTTCGCATTACATATGTGTGAAAGGGAACACAATATAATCTTGCACAATTCATGCTATTAAATAATAATTTAATTCGTTCAATTAAAAATATGTTCAACGTATGACTTGTTTACCAATCACATGCCGCGATACAAAAAAAAAAATCGAATTTCTATATCAAAAATTATTTAAGCAATTAACACTTTGTTTGAGAAGTTTTTTTAGGTCTATATTTTTGCTGTGTAATTTTCTTGTTATAAGCTACAAGTCCTGACATGCTACTTGCCCTGACATAACAAACACTTTGACCTAAAGATTGGCTTTTCACATATAGGTTGTTTATTTATTTCTCAGCATAGCGGGCAGCCGATATTATTTATAATAAATTAAATCTGCTAGTTGAAGTATACGTAAATAATTATACAAATATTTAGAAAGATTAAAATATTAATTTAAATGAGACAGGAAGTAGGAGCATTATCAGTATAGAGTAGAAACAGGAGCAATGTAGGTACAATACAGAAAACAACATGATAAACGAGGAAAAAAACTGTTGAAACGAACCCCCACATGAACAATCTGTATAGGACTGTAGACTGGGGTCAGGATAATGGAGCGAACAGGATTCAGAAACAGGTTGGATGAATAACAGACGATAGCGTGAATAATTCTGGGACTCAATATTATAGCACCAGGAGCAATAGGATGATCAGTTAGCACCCCTTTTTTATAGGGCTCGGTTTTAACGTTTTCGTAAAATAGATTGTTTAATAATGAAAATAAAATCCGATGCGGAAAATAAATGACTTTTTCATTAAGTATTTTGCAAAGATTATTAATAGTAATAAAAGCATATTCTCTTTGTTAAGAAGTGAGAGTTGTTTTCCCCGTTTATAAAATTCTGCCTGATAACAATACCAAGGATACAACCTCTATGTTCAAGTGATGGCATGTCAATTAATTTTAAACGGTCCCCATAGAGCGGAATATCCAAAGGGCCCCACCAACCTAATCCTCTTAATGCGAAAAAAGGAATTGTTTCTGGACGAATTCAACTCTATCTATACATCGCTGATAACTAGGAGACCATACGATGGAAACATACCCGAGCCTTGACCCAACAATGGAAGTTAACAAACCTTTAGACAAGTACGGATCATTGAACTCTTTCGTGGTAAAAGTAGATGACAACCCTCTATAAAAACATGTATTGTTTTTGGTTTTTTCCTTTTTTACCTTAACTTTCTCATTTTCTCTGTAAACGTTTAACTGTGAAGTTCTAAGTAAACGCAACGAAACGACAAATTTTATAAGTTTATTCGCCCAGGATCCATACTGCGGAGTTGTTAAATAATAATTGTTTGTAGAAATAATTACAAGAAAGAAAATGGATACTCCAGTTGTTCAAATAGAGAAATTGGACGCGAATAATTACGATAGTTGGTCTATCAAAATGCGGAACATTCTTATCCACTGTGGATCTTGGATGATTGTGAATGGTACCACAAAGAAGGTAGGTTCGGAAGCCGAAGTTGCTAAATGGGAGACAGACGGCGAAAAGGCTTTGGCGTCCATATATTTAAGGGTGAAACCAACACAGGAAAGGAATTGTACAAGTTCGTACGAAGCATGGAAGATGCTGGCAGAGTAATATATGCCCAGAGGCCCTTTGCACAAAGTTCCACTTAACAATAGACTTGTTAATCTGAAAATGCAAGAGGATGGTGACATCGTTGAACATATAAACGAATTCTCGGAAGTGTGCGAGAATCTTAGTGGCCGGCATTGAGATTAGAAGTTCCTCTAACCATTATGTTGATGACTAGTATTCCGAAGGAATATGACAATTTTGTGGTAGCCATGGAGAAGCGTGACGAATTGCCTACAATTTCATCCCTTAAACAAAAGCTGATCAAGGAGGAAAAGAGACGGAGAGAGAAAGTATATGAAGCATCAACTCAACAGGCAAAAACGACACAAGGTCTAACAACAACAAGAAAAAGAAAGGTAAATGCTTTAACTTCGCAAAACAAATGTGAGCGAAAAGCAATGGTAACATCGAAACGCAGGCAGTGACGATGTTGGCGGTAATAGAGGCTGTGGTGTTGGATACGGAGAGATAGTACATTGATAGCGGAGCCACATCGCGCATGTGCAACAGTCGCGACAGTTTATTAGTTTCCACACACACAACGAAAAAATCATTCTGCTGGTAATAAACATATCGATGCTGTAGGAAAAAAGGTGATGTAATCTTATACCACATTGACCATAAGAATGCACTAGAAAATTAATTGTTCTGTCTGGAGTTGCAGGCCAATGTCATATCTGTCAGTTAGGCTTATAGATCCCAAGTGGCGACGAAAAATCGACTTTTAGACTTTTTTCAAAAGTGCAAAAGTTGACTTTTAGACTCAATCAAAGAGTAGACTTTTGCAAAAAGTAGACGTTTCGATTTTTTGAAAAAAGATTGAAAAATTTTCTAAATAAGGTACTTATATTTCCTTAAGGTTACATTGAGTTTTGCCATCAAGATATAATAATTTCTTTGTATTTTCATAAAAGAGAGGTATTAAGAAAAGTTTTAAATGCAAAATTGGCACATTTTTATATCAAAACACCCAATATCTTAAAGCCAATAGTACTAATTTTTGTTTACTAAATGTCAAAAGGTTCCACATTCCCGCTTATTTTTCCTCTTTTTTGTATTTGAATTAAACCTGGAAATGGTCCTTATACGAGTATCCTAGCCGACTTTCAACTACCCCAAATCGGAGACTATCCGTTCTAAATTCCGTCTTGACTTCGCTAAATTTGGTGCAAAAATGTCTATTTGTAAAATGTACTCTTATATGGGAGCTACCATAAAATGTTGGTCGATTTATCCATGCATTGGAATCTGGGACGTAGCCAGGCCCCCCCAACATGATTTTGTTTATAGAAAAAAAATTAAATTTATTCCAAACACAAAATTTTAGTAAAACTTATTAAAATGACAAAATTTGATATTTATATTATTTTACAGAGAGAAAATTTTGATCAGACCGGGACCATCTCAAAATGATTTTTCTTAAATTCAAAATTTTAATGAAATTTTTTCTAAAGACGTCAGCTTACTATTTTTAAAGACAAAACTTTGTCATAGTTTTTTCTAATGACAAAATTGTTATAACTCAGCGTAACACTCTTCAGCCCGGGTCCCAAAATTTCACTTCAATTTTTCCTAAAGACAAAATTTTTCAAGTTTTTTTTTGCCTGTTATGGAGAGATCATTAAATTGTAAAATTTTTGTTTTGTTTTGTTTTTCGATCATTCAGCTCGTCTTGAAAGAGAAACAAACAAAAATTGTAAAACTTAATGATCTCACCCTAACAGGCAAAAAAAACTTGAAATATTAAAAATTCGGCAGAGCCCGGCCAGGATTCGAACCTGGGACCACGGAGCAACGGCGAGACCCATTATCGTTGTCTTAGCGTTCGAAGCCGTCAATACAACTTCCAACAGATGAACTAAATCATGTGTGGTACGGAAGAAAGTGTAATTTAGCACAGACAGAATGTCTGCCATTACACAAAAATAAATGCATTGGAAAAGGTACAGCTAATAAGCAGGGTTGTCGAGCTTGGTTAATGTGGTAATTGTATCATAGATGCGTTTTCGCAATTAAATACGATTTAAATACAACATACCAACGCACGGCCCTTGAAGCCATCACACCTAATATGGTTGAAAAGTCTTCTAACCAAAGACGAAACGCGTCCCATAGTGGTTGGTGTGTGTTGCTACCTTTGGTTTTTCTTTTCCATTTGCATCTTTGATCATTCAGCTCGTCTCGAAAGAGAAACAAACAAAAATTCTAAAGACAAAAATTCAATAAAAATTTTTCTAAAAATTTTTCTAAAAATTACATTTTTATGATTTTTTAAGACTATATTTCTGTGATAAATTTTCACAAGACAAACTTTTGCCCCCCCCACCCCCTAACCTCGAAATTGTTTTATAAAGCCAAAATGTCAATAAAACCTTTTGCGCATGCTCAATGCATTTTGCGACACATTTTTACGTTGTTTTATTTATTTTTCTGTCCCAAATAGAAACAAAATGAAATGTTTAATATGTAAAGATGAAACTCAAAATACATTTTTTCTAAAGGCAAAATTTCAATGAAATATATCTAAAGGCAAATTGTTGCTCAGGCACCGGCCTCGAAACTATTTTTCTAAATGAAAGATTTCGATAAAGTTCAGTAACAACTTTTCAAACGAAAACAATTTTTTTGAGATCCCATTCCAGGGTATTGTCCGGGTTTAGATCATTGTTAAATGCTTTGTATTAAAATAATAGTACAGCAAAAAACATTTAAAAGTCAGCAAAAAGTGTGTTGTTGCTAGAAGCTTTTGACTGGTTTCCCGTATCGCGATTTAATTTTCGACCAAGAAAAATCATCAGCAGGAGATGTCAAATGGATAATGGTGCTGTACAACCATTCAAACCAGAGTAAGTTGTAGAGCACAGATCTGAATTCGAACAGGGCTCTTTAAGACGACTTGAGTCATAAGCGCAATGAAAAACATATCAAATCTTACTTCCCTTATTCAAATCCATCTTATCCAGCGATGCTAATAGCAACAAACACAAACATCTTTTGCAAAACTCTTTTGTTCTTCGCACGGCGATCGCCCAACGATTGATTCTGCCAGTGCTGTTTTTGTGTAAATGCGACGTACCTTTCGTTTGGTTCCTCTGTTTGCGCTTTCTTTTTTTGGACTTAAAATCATATTGAGATTTCAAAAAGAGTTTAAGACCAACAAAAGAAGAAGGCGCAAACAGACGAAAACATTTTTTTTTTAATTTTTCTATAGACAATTTTCAATAAATATTTTTAAAGACAACATTTTAACCTATGATGAAATTTCATATTTTCATAATTTAGAGCGTTTATATTGCCATAGATTTTTTTTTTTAATTTCTTTAACAACATTTTTTTTAAAGAAAATTTTTAAAAAAATTTCTTATTATTTTTGAATAAATAATAAAAAACTTTTTATTTCCTCGACCACAATGTATTTACAACAGGAACAAAACTAATGCTTTTGATATTTTATAAGCATTTAGGGAAGAATGGTGAATTTAATTACATTGAGATAAAATAGTACCTGCTGATTTATCGCCATAAATTTATTTTTTTATTATAGAAAACATCAAATGCACCAAGACACTAAAAAGGACTCCAGAAATCTCGCTCCAAATAAGTTTGAGAACAATTTTTGTTGGAAATTTTTGAATGTATAAAAAATTGCCGAATTTCGACAAGCGAATTTCCCACAAAACATGACCTTATATCACGGGATAAATTGTTTTTAACTAGTTTTAGTCTTCTACTGTACGCCAATCCCAATTTCATTACGATATCTCTTTCCTAGCTCGAGCTGGAAATATTTTAAGACAGTTTCATTCTTGGGTATTTTTTACTCCTTCGTATTTAATGGGTTAATTACATTTATTTTAAAGACCGAATCATCTGGGTAATTTACTTTTTAAAAAAATTATTTGAAATTAAATCATTTCGTTTTTAACTAGGAATTTCATAATTCACAATACAGTATTTAAGGCAATTGATACTGAGCTCATAGTGTGTTAGGATCGAAACCTATCAGTCAATATCAAGCAACATTGATTCTAGTAGAAATTTATTAGTTCTGTAGGCTTGACCGTAGAGACGGACACTGAAATATTTTTTTTAAAAAATTTACTTTCTGAATTATTGATTTTCTTCAAAAAAACATTCTACAATGAAAAGATCTTAATACCCACCTTAATTAAGGAAATGTGTTAAAATAGTATTAGTCGGCGGACTTTTATCTATGAGAATAAGTTTTATATTACACTTACGCTTGTTGCTAGGTCATTTGACATCAATTATGAATGAAAAAAGTTTACAACTGCAACAACGTGGAATACTCTTCGTATTACTGATTTCTTGTTCTATCCCCTTTTCTTTTTTTTATGTCCAATAAATTAGGAAAATTTTAGGACTTTAAAGACATGATGTCAATTAAAGCCATATATGGCAATAGTTGGATGCAATTTTTACCGGACACCTTTCCCTCCAAAATCAAGGTTTTGATCGATTCGAACAAGGTGGATTAATGAGGTTTATCTCACGCGAGCCACTGAAAACAGCCGGCCAGTTTGACGGTATTAAAATGTCAGTTCAATGTTTTACATTCTCAGCAAACTACCCCATTTTTTGCACGTTCTCTTCGTTTGAGTTTCTCTTTCTCTCATTTAACTGGCACACGTACGCAAACGGGGGCAAGTTTCTTTGTTTGTGTTGAGAACAATGCCAATCTTGAAATGACATCTTGTTGTTGAGATGGGACCACTTTTAATTGTTCCTCCATGGGAGGATAATTTAAGCAGAACGTAGACGACTCGTCTTAAAAATTGGTCAAAATTTATTTTTTTTTAATGCTTTGAAGGCCTTGAAAGATTAGGATCGGCCTGAAAATAGTGTATTTTTAGCCACACGTCACCGCCAATAGGCCAATTCCTGCCATCAGTAGCGACGACAATTTTCTAAAAAAAAAGTTTGAGGTATTTTATCAATTTCACAGTAACAGAAAAATTTTGGCAATTTTCGATTTTGAAAAAATGTGGGGTGGGCCCCTCCCAAAATAAAATCCTGGCGACGTCCTTGATTGGAATATACTTTGGCCAGGCCGAGAAAAGTCGCTGCAAAATTTTAGACAAATTGGAAGAAAAATTAGTGTTTCAGATCCAAAATACCGAAGATTGGGGTTACATTAGTATGGGACATACATACTATTCGCATTTTATAGACTAAAGATATTTAATTTGAGATCGGTCTATATGGTGGCTATATCAAAATATGGATGGCAAATTTTTCTAAACTTAAGCATAATCGTACATTAAATACGCCTTTAAGGAGTTGAATATTTCAAATCAATGAAAAGATGTAGTCCTATACAGCTCATTCTCGAACATAATCGATAAAAAAATGCATTTGTGCCTAAATTCAGCTTCCATAAACATAAAACTATTTAGATGCTTCTTACACTTATAAGGAGGTAATCCCTAAAATTTGGCTTAGACATGCACAAACTTAAACCAAAGAGCAATGAATCGTAAAATTGGAAACAATTCTTACCTAGCAACATCACAAGCAAAGCCAAATTTGTATCGCTGGCAGCTATTTTTCTCTGTGCAGCTTTTTAACTCGATTATTTGACTTTTTAATCATTGAAAGATGACTTTTTTACAGACGACTTTGAGATCTCAGTTAGGTTGTGGACCGAGGTTTGGCCGTGCATTTTGATAAGAAAAGAGCATCAGTAAAGAGAGTTTGTGGCGATATTGTGTTGTATGCATTGAAGGAGAGCAACATATTTGCGTTTGACAACAACCTAGAAGAGGGATTGCTCATAGCAAAAGCAATGACAAATTTTTAAAAGCTATGAATGACGCATTGCTGGCTCACTGGAAGTATAACAATCCCATGGCAGCCGATTGTACGCACCGGATTGACCCTATGGAACCCTCATCGGTAAGGGCTGCCGCCTCAGTGTACCTGTTCGTCTTTTTTCATCATGGGAGTGGCACATCCCGGAGTGCCTTCTACGCATGCTTCTGGTCCGTGCCGGGATTGAAAAGAACCCCGGACCCTGGTTCCGTTCGGATGTGTAACCGGTGCATGGAGTGGGTACATTTCCGATCTTGCTCTGGCCTAACTTCACTACGGGAGTATAGTCATATTGGCCTCTGGTCGCAAGGTGCTGTGCGAACATAGCCAGCAGTTGGTCACAAACGTCGTCGTCGTCGCCTTCCGCGTCCTCGTCGTCGGACTATGTGACCCCCCGACTTCATAAACTCTGAGCGCTGGACGTTTATCAATCATAAGAAGGCCGATTGGACTGGCTTCAGAGAGTATACCCAAGTGTGGCCCAATTTCCCGGGTAGTGGTACTCGCAGACGAGCGTGATGGGATTCGTTGTATGGACCCCACTAACCCCAGAATCGGCGAGCTGAATCTGGAAATAAATAGGGTAGTCAACGAACATAAGCGGGATTTGTGGCTGGAACACTTGGAGCAATGGAGCTTAGGCACCGGTTTAGGTAAGCTGTGGTCTACTGTCAAGTCACTCTCGAACCCCGGTAGACGGGATGACAGGACCTTAGTCACTTTTGGCGAAATAACCGTGAGTGATCCGAAGAGATGCGCCAGGTTGTTCAACCGTCAATTTATTGTGCATCCCGAGAGAGACAGGGCAAGGAGGAGAGCAATTCGCCGTATTCGTGGTCTCCGAGCCGATGAACAGCCATCACAATTTACCGTGGGAGAAGTTACGAATGTCATCCGCGGCGCCAAATCTTCCAAGGCGTTGGGCCCCGACGGAATCTCTACATTGATGCTGAAGAATCTGGATTCACCTGGAGTTGAGTACCTTACTATTGTCCTCAACCTGTCATTGAACACTCTTATAGTTCCCGATGTCTGAAAAATGAGCAGAGTGATCCCGCTACTGAAGCCTGGAAAAGACCCGAGTTTGGGGGAGTCGTACAGACCGATCTCCCTTCTCTCACCAGTGGCAAAGACGCTTGAGGCATTACTCCTCCCGAGCCTCGTAGGAGAATTTCCATTCGCCAAGCATCAACATGGATTTCGGAGACTGCACAGCACAACAACAGCTTTGCATGCCATCACCGCACACATTTGCCGTGGCTTCAATCAACCAAGGCCATGTGATAGGACGGTCCTCGTGGCACTGGACCTATCGAAGGCATTCGACACGGTCAGCCATGCCAGATTATTTAAGGACATCGCCAACACGTCCCTCCAGCCAGGCTTGAAACGCTTGGTCGCGAATTATCTGTGTGGTCGCCTGTTATTTGGGATAAGAAGTCGAAACACCGTAGAGTGAAACAGGGAGTTCCCCAAGGTGGGGTGATATCTGGTACTATTTAACCTCTACCTATCCTCCATTCCACCCCCTCCAGACGTCATAGAGATCGTATCATATGCGGACGATTGTACGATTATGGCATCAGGCCCCCCACCCAGTGTTGACATCTGCGATAGGTTGAACGTCTATCTCAACGAACTTGCCTCATATTTCACTACAAGAAATCTGGAGATATCTGCCACCAAATCTTCAGCCATATTTTTCACTACAAATACGCGTGAGGTGAAAATACTGATCTGACTCTGATGGTCGTGGAGAAATGATTTCGACCATTAAGTGTCAACTGCCAAGTGTCAAGCGGCATATCAAGCGGGTCTAGACAACATTCATGGAGACACGGTAGTAGATGCGGTAAATGGCTACCGGATGAATGTAGTCCTTGGAGACCGACCGGCTCCCATTGCACCTGAAGAAACTGACCTCCCTCGCTAAACCATAGCAAGGATTGATACCGACGTGCAAGATGTATGTCTCTATTGTAACCAGGGAGCGCACGATTAAAACAAAGCCGAAAGGAGTGGAATACAAAACTAGATGCTACATTACGTAAAATGGATTTTGTACCCTGTGGAAACGTACCTTTGTACCTATCTGTAAAGGTACAAAGAAGGATAATTTTTTTCAAACTTCAGTCTACGTCGACGATATAATTATCGGTTGCAGCGATTAATCAGTGGTGTTAGACATCAAAAGTAGATTTCGAATGAATTCAAGGTCGCCGACAAGGGTTAATTGCGCCATTGCAGTACATCCGTGACGTTTGAAGATATATGTTATGGAAGCATGTGTTTACATGCATTGGCAGTTCCGTTGGAAGCGGGTCAGTTCTAGTGAAGATAATGAAAAGGTCGATCAACAGCAATATCAATCACTTTTCGGTTCCCCAATGTATCTGGCGAAATCAACATGGCCTGATATTTTACACTAAGTTTCTAAGATGGCCCAACGGAACGCTGATCCACGCAAAGAACACATGGTGAAGCTAAAACACATACTCAAATTATTATCCTAATGAAAATGGTCTTCAAGGTTTTGTTTATGCCGATTGGGGAGGATACTCATCGGACCGAAAGTCCTACACCGGTGTATTTTCCATTGGTGGCTGCCCAATTTCTTGGGAATCTAGAAAATAGGAATCAGTCGATCTCAGCAGTAGGGAAGCCGAATATATGGTTTCTTCAGATGCATCCAAAGAGGCAATATCCTTGAAGTGCCTGTTGGTGGAATTGAATGTCTGAAATGAAGAACTTGTCGTTCTCAACAAAGACAATCAGGGTGCTCCGCCCATGTGATCTCTGATGTTTCGAGAAAGAATCTCTCCAAGATTAAACATAATAATTTTATTGGCTAGGTGAACATCAAATAATTTGTTTTTGCACAACAACATTCATATTGAGGAGGAGTGATGAAAATAGATGGCAACCCTCTACAACAACATGTTTGCTAGTTGTTTCCCTTTTATAACTTAACTGTGAAGTTCTAAGTTAAAGTTTTTTTTGTTTTCGTTTATTTTTTTTAAGTCTATAAATTACAAAATCCTTACAGACTAAATTAACTGCTAAATATATATGTACACAAAAATATATGTATATGCATATTTTTTGAGCTTTAAAGAATATAGAGGTTGAAATATAATTAAAGTATAAAAAATTAGCTTCCTTTTTATCGACTCATGACTTTCTGATAGATCAATTAGATTATAAAATTTGTTGAATTCAAGGAAAAAAATCGAATATTTGCTTTATCAGATCGTACTAGGGTGTTTGCTATAAATTCACCTGGCTGTGGTTCATGATTTGGTATCACAATCTCTTTATATTCAGTCATAAGTTTTACTGGTCGTATAACTTCAGACCTTGCTTGTAGAACCAAATCTTCATAGCATGTATTCGACATGGGTATTTCTATCTGATTTTGTAAGCTGTGTTGGCGTAGCATAAGGTATCCGGAATCATCACTGTCAATTCAAGAGGGGTAGTGGTTGTTAGTTTAAACGATGCGTCAAAACTATCACTATTTCCTTTCTTGAATTTCTGAATCTTTTCTCCTAGCACTTGTAACTAGTAGAAAAATGGGCAAGCAATAACACATGGGGTTGTTTTAATAGATTGCCAAAAGGCCTTTATTTTGTTTGAGCTTATATACTCTTACAGTTAACAATGGGCTTAAAGACAAATGCTTATTAATACAAAAGTTATATCAAAACGAGTAAAAGCAAACTCAAGAACTAAATGCAGTTGTGCAGACGCATGCAGATTTAAATTGAGTTGATTGACTCTACGTATTTGCTATGCAAATGCATTTGCATAACTGCAGAGTTTCCGAAAATGGTCAATGACTCGATTTGTTCATTGACCAATATTGACGCATTTATTAATATGTTTATTTCAATTGACGGCATAAGTTTTGTTTTCTATGTTCTTAACATTCTCCCACGCGTTGAACAGCGTTCAACAAATGTATGTCAATCACAGGAGATATATATTACATTTATTAGAATTTAAAGTTCTTAGTTAACAGTTTAGTTGAAGAAATTTTAATTTCTTTCTAAAAAATTAAAGCTTTTGCTTGATATGATATGATAATTATTTAATGCTAAATATTAATAATGTAAGTTCATTTCCATATTAATTTTATTGAATGTTCCAAAAATTAGAGTAAGTTTACAAATTTTAGTCTACGTGAATTCAGGAGAGTTTTACAAATGTGTCTAATTTCCTTTAAGTTTTCGTTTACAAGAATTTAGTATCTACAACTATTCATTCAATTATTTTTCTATTTATGAATAAGAAATGGGTGCAATTTTAAAGTACAAGAAAATAAGGATAGTAAAGATTTAGTTGATATGAACGACAAAGTTGTGCCTTGGTGTTGGTTGGTTGAATCTGGTGTATGTTTACTTTAGACCTCTTGGATAATAGCCATCTAGATATAAATATAGCAATTATGATCATGCCGATGATTAATGCTGCATATGCTACCGATGTGTTATGTTTGTGATGGTAGTGGTGCCCATTGTTAGCCTCTTCTATAGACCGTATCCTGAGTTGGATGGATGAAAGTTCGGCGAACTGTGAAGCGAACCGGTCTAATACAGAGGACTGATTTGTTTTGTTGATAGTGTCATCAAGGGAATGGTAAGGCCTCATTAACTCTACGACGTGTCCAAGACTGGTGTACAATGATTTTAGAACGGATGATATATTCTGTTGGCCTGTTAGATGGATAAAACCATGCTTAAGGATGCACTCTAGCTTTAATGTCAAAATTCCAGACCCTTCTAAGCTAAGAGGTATGATATTCTTTTCGCATACCACTGTAACTTGTGCATCTGGAAGAGTTGCATACATCCATTGATTTTGGCCCTTTAAAGGTGTCCATGACACATTTGTATGGAGTGTCGTCAACGGGCAATTCGCGTATGTTCTGTTCTGCAACAAATTGATTTCACATGCGCACATTTCGGCTCCAAAGGTGAATAGTAAGTACACACTATAAACATATGAACAAATCCTGATTGATCACATCACATTTTTGTAATTGTGCTTGCGCAACTTGAAAATAATGTCCTTGTTCGATGTTTACCGCCAACATTGGATTACAAATATTTATTACTGCTAATGAGTCACCTATCTGGTTGGGTACTGGAATAAGGTGAAGTAGCTTAAAGTCATCAGTGTCAACCAAGGGTAGCGTTATAGTAAACACTACATGATCATTGGTAAAGTCCACCCTTTATTTTCATCAACTTGTATATATCTAATAAATCGTCATCAGAAACGAGCAACCTTAATGACTTTGGCATGTGAGTCTTAATCTGTTTTATCTCGGCCTGAAGTTGTGTTGGACTTAGTAGAAGCGGATTGATCTTCCCATGATTGACATCTGTAAAAGCATTTAAAATACATCTTTGCATCCGTTCAATTTTGTCAGTGACTACTGAGAGCTGAATCATGTTGAGATTGATGGCTTGAAGTAGTTTAAGTTTGTCTAATTTGGCACTTAGCGAATTTTCTTCCTTGCTTATTTCGTCAATACTCTTCTGAATTTCTTTAAAACTGTGTTTGGTCAAAGTTGTACTGTGTTTCACAACGTTTATAGTGGAATTAATGACAGAAGTTTGATCTTTAAGGAGGTTCAATAGAAAGGAGTCGTCGTCTTTCAAGGTTTTTATTGTAGATGACATCCGTTCGGCGTATTCTGAGTCTAAAATACCAAAAAGTGAGTTCGCAATATTTCCAATTACGTTTATGGCACCTCTCCTTTTTCGTGATTTCTGCAGTAATCTATTTTCTTAAACCAGATCTTCTTTTGTATGTTGCAGGTCTTCTATAATGTGGAGACAAGACTTATTCATTTCCACCATGCTGCACATGTGTTGTAGCGTGTTGATTCCGTCAGATAAAAACCTTGTATCTGCCCAGTACATTGATAGGTCATAGTATACAACAAGATTCCATTGACTTGTCGCATTTCTCGTGGTTCCAATTTCTTCGAAGTGAACTCCTATCTTGTTTCCGAATTTTGTAATATCTATTTGATTTGCAGAAATGATGGGAAGAATTAACAATAGGGCTAAAAGGGTTGTGAATAGGTGTTTTCCAGGTGATCTGATTCTTTCCGTTGAGGTTCGTTGTTATCAATTTCATCGCACAATCATAGTCAGATGTAGAGATCTGTTTCTGCTCAGCGTTAGCGGCACAATCATTTTCGGATTCAGTGATATTCTCAATCGGCAACAGTGCAAGTCGATGAGTTGGTCGTTGGAACACTCCAGTAGCAGTTTTTACTTCAGCAACTCTAACGGCTCCATCATCACCAGAGTGGACATTTCTCCCCAATGGCCACTTCATTACAGGTAGATTATCGTCTTTAATGATGACCATATCTCCAACTTTCACATTGGGAGCCCTTGTTCTCCATTTGTGGCGTTGTTGGAGTTCATTTAAATATTCTGAGGACCATCTTTTCCAAAATTGTTGTTTTAAGTGGGACACCAGCTTCCAATGGGTTAATGCTGATGTTTTCATTGTTTCCGCACGGCTGTCCACTTGAGATGTCAGTGCTTCGCCAATGAGGAAATGACCGGGGGTTAATGCTTCGAGGTCATTTGGATCATTCGAAATGGGTGTCAACGGGCGTGAATTCAGTATAGCTTCTATTTCCGCAATTACTGCCTCTAATTCTTCGTGGGTTAAAGATTCAGTGGAAACGCTGCGTACAAACAAATATTTGGCGGACTTTACGGCGGCTTCCCATAATCCCCCAAAGTGAGGGGCTCTGGATGGAATAAAATGAAAATATATGCCTTTGTTGTAAAACAGCAAAACACTGCGATGTAAGCTTTTGTGGGTTTTTTACCCCTGACCTTGTGATGAATCCAAAAGGGTCCGCAGTAGTCTACTCCTGAATTGATGAATGGTCGAGCAGGAACTATTCGGGACTGTGGAAGGTTGCCCACGACTTGTTGACACAGTTTTGGTTGCGCTCTTGTGCATCGGACTCATTTTTGCACAACTGATCGTGCTGTTATCTTTCCTCTGATTAGCCAAATTGTTGCCTAATTGCATTCAGCAACGCTTGAGGTCCACAGTGCTTGTTCCCTTCAAGAATTTTAATAAAAAGTAATTTGACAATTGGGTCATTATAAGGCAGTATCATTGGATGCTTGGCATCTGTCTGCAAATATGACTTTTCCACGGAACCTCCAACTCGCATTATTCCATTATTATCCAAATATAGCGTGAGCCCGATCACTGTGCTGCTTTTATCGACTTCACCATTTTCTTGAAGTTGTTTGACATCGGTGGGGAAGTCTGATCCTTGTAGTTTGCGAACTATAACAGTCAAGGCATCATCCAATTCCTCCGGGGTAAGTGAGGTTTGTGTGGGTCTTAAATGTTTTCCAATCCTTGAGTTTTTCCCAAATCTGATGGCATATCCAAGAATTCTTTGTAGGGTCATGAATGACCCTTTATGCTGAATTCTGTAAATCAGGTTATCATCTTCAACTGCAGCTGCCGTAACTGTCGGCACCTTCTTCCTCTCAATGTCACTTGTAATGGCCAACCTTCTGTGGCCATAATGATGCATCCCCATGAAGGCCACGAAAGTCTTGTAGGACGAAGACTGTGCATTGATCCAGTGTAGGAAAATCTCGGAGTCGGTCCAAATGTATATTGGGTTCTTCAGCATATTGTTTGCGAGTTGAGCTGCTTTCAAAGCGGCACATAGCTCAAGTCGAGGTAGTGTTTGTTGCTTTAAAGGAGCCACCCTTGATTTTGCACACAGCAATCGTATAATGTCTCGTCCATCCTTCAGAATGGCACGAATATATGCAGCTGCACCGTAGGCCTTTTCAGATGCTTCAGCAAATACGTGTAGCTGGGATTTTGTTGGGAAATCGCCTTGAAAGATGTGTCGCGGTACCTTTAACTCGTTTAAACTCTCCAAATCTTGTCTGAAAGTTAGCCAGACAGCATGAAGATTTGCAGGTAGTGGCTCATCCCAAGAAAGTTCATGCATCCATAATTCCTCAATAAATATCTTTGCCTTAACAATGACAGGAGCGATGAGTCCAAGTGGATCAAATAGTTTTGCCAACTCAGATGTAACTGTTCGTTTTGAGACTGTTCGAACTTCGTTCAGTTTCACCGTGATGCGGAAGTGGTCACTTTGAGGTAATCAAAACAGTCCTAATGTTTTGACAGTATCGGAGTTATTCAAATCATCTACATTAAGGCTCATTTGTTGGTCACCCTTTGGTATGTCTTTCAATAGGCTGGGATGGTTTGCGCACCACTTTTTCAAATTGAACCCATGTTTTTTCAAGATCTGCACCAGCTGTTTCTGAATCTCGATTGCGGTGTTCATGTTGTCTGATCCGCCGAGACCATCATCAACATAAAAATTATTCTTTAGCATCGTTGAACCAAGCGGATAATTAATGATGTTCTCATCTACAATTTTCTGCAAACATTTTGTAGCGAGGTATGGAGCTGCCCTTGTGCCATATGTCACTGTAATGAGCACGTAGTAATTAATCGGCATGGCTGGATCTTCCCTCCAAATTATCAGTTGATATTGGTGATTGGTGGAATCTAGTAGTATCTGCCTATACATTTTTTCGATGTCAGTCGTGAAGACGAATCTCGGCAATCGGAACCTGAGTAAGATTGAGAATAGATCGCTTTGCACGACTGGTCCAGTGTACATAATGTCGTTCAAGGATAATCCAGTTGATATTTTAGCTGATGCGTCGAACACTACTCTAAGTTTTGTTGTAGTTGAGTCGGGTTTCAGCACGCAATGATGTGGAATGAAATACTTTGGGTCCATCACGTTGTCTAGTTCAACTTTCCGCATATGGCCCAATTCTTCATATTCGCGCATAAAACGTACGTATTGTGTGCGTATCTCCGGATTCTTTTGCAATCGTCTCTCAAGGCTGATGAATCGATTGTAGGCTTAATTTTGCGACTGACCCAATGCCTGAGGGTTTTCGCGAAATGGAAGGCTGACGATGAATCGGTTGTCTACGCTAGTCTGCACATGATGCACGAAATGAGATTCACATTGATCTTTTGCTGGAGATAATACCTTTTCATTAGATCCGACCTCATCCATTTTCCAAAGTTGTTCAATCGCAGTTTCTAGTGATGTTTCACTATCAAATATTGCATACGTTGGTGCTGTTGACTGACAGGCAATGTTGTGTTGTCGGATTTGTCCACCGACGATCCAGCCAAGTGAAGTGTTTTGAAGTGTTGGAAGATCGTCAGCAAGTCTTGTAGTTCCAGGTTGCATGAGACTAAAGTAAAATTCAGCACCAAGTAGAATATCTATTTTTTCTTGTTTATAGAAATTGGGGTCTGCTAGATGAATGTTCCTTGGAATGTTCCATGTGGAAGCGTCAACGTTCTGGTTTGGTTGTGATGGAATGATAGTTGGTAAGACGAAGGCTTCCAAGTTTGTAGAGAAACAATGATCTCTTGATGTCATTTCAACATTTATACGATGAGTTGCTCTTTTCTGGACCTTTCCAACCCCATCAATGCATAGCGATGCTTCCGCTGGTGAGAGAGATAACTTTCGAATGAGCCTTTCCGTTACAATATTCACTTGAGAACCTGAGTCCAGCACTGCCCGGAATTCATATGAAGCACCATTTGGAGATTTGATGACTACCTTTGCTGTGGCTAATATTACATAATTATTGTTACCGATTAAAGATAAGGCGGATGCAGATGAGACTGCCACTGCGTTGTTTGGGGCTGCGCTGGTTTGTGTGTTTGAATGTTGTTGTTTTTGAGTTGAGTTTTGATTTTTAGGTGAATTTTGGTTCCCCTTTTGCAGATGCAGCAACGTGTTGTGTTTGTTGCTGCACTTTCTACAACTGCTTGCAGACCAGGCCTTTGCTGAATGGTCAATCTTGAAGCAATTGACACAAAGTTTGTGTTGTTGTACCCACTTGAGTTTTTCAGGTTCTGCCATGGTCAAAAATTTTTTGCAGTGATAGAGCGGATGGGGTCCATTACTGCATAATTTGCAAATTTTGTTTCCAGATGCTGTCACAGAAGAGACTACCCGGCTTGTGTTTTGTTGAAACTTTGAAACTGGAATTCTAGGAAACTGGAATTGATTGAAACTGGAATTCTAGGAAAGATAGTAATTCATCAATTGTTGGTACCTCCTTTGGTTTACCGAGTGCTTGCATAAACCTAATGTGAAGGTTACGATCCATCTTTTTAACCATTAATGGCAGCAGTATGGCGTCCCAAGAGGAAGTATTAATCCCCAGATTATTCAGTGCCAACAGACATTCTCTTGTGGTGTCGTGCAAATCTTTGATTATAGCTGCAGAGGATGTCCCCGTTGGTTGATTTAGGATCTTCTCAACTAAAGTTGCCACTAAAACCCTTTTGTTGTTGTAACGCTCCTGCAGGAGCAACCAAGTGGTTTTGTAATTTTCATCTGTTAATGTCAGGTGGCTTATAAGGTTGCTTGCCTCTTCAGAAATGTTTGTTTTCAGGTACCACATTTTCTGTGCGTTAGGCCGCAGTTGCCTATTTACCATCTCCGAGAATAGTTCATAAAATTCGCTCCACTTCAAATAGTCGCCGTTGAACTGCGGGATTGTTACCTTTGGAAGTGGTAATGCATGTAGTGGCACTGAATTGATTGCCCGTGACTGTCTATATGTAACTGGTTCTTTATATTTGTTTGCCATTACAGACAGCCTTACAATTTGGTGTTAAACGGAATCTTCCAACGCATTATATTCCTCTTGGTCAAGACCTGATTCCGATGGATCCTTCAGATGCTGCCATACTTCATCGTAAAGGTTCTGTATTTGAAGCCAGAGACCTTTGATGAAGTTTAAAGCATTTAGGAGTTCCTTACCACTGGTGGGGGAAAACTCAAAAATGCCTATTCCTTTGGTTTGGGGGTCACCAAATGCTATTGGTGCCTATTGGTTGGAGTGTCGGTGCGTGTTCCGTATTATAGCATTTAAAGTCCCTTACCTCTGGTGGGGGGAAAACATAAATGTCTATAACGTATTGTCGGGGGGTCACCAAAATGTCAATTCAAGGGGGGTAGTGGTTGTTAGCTTAAACGATGCGTCAAAACTATCACTATTTCCTTTCTTGAATTTCTGAATCTTTTCTCCTAGCACTTGTAACTAGTAGAAAAATGGGCAAGCAATAACACATGGGGTTGTTTTAATAGATTGCCAAATGGGCTTTATTTTGTTTGAGCTTATATACTCTTACAGTTAACAATGGGATTAAAGACAAATGCTTATTAATACAAAAGTTATATCAAAACAAGTAAAAGCAAACTGAAGAACTAAATGCAGTTGTGCAGACGCATGCAGATTTAAATTGAGTTGATTGACTCTACGTATTTGCTATGCAAATGCATTTGCATAACTGCAGAGTTTCCGAAAATGGTCAATGACTCGATTTGTTCATTGACCTATATTGACGCATTTATTAATATGTTTATTTCAATTGACGGCATAAGTTTTGTTTTCTATGTTCTTAACAATCACAAAAATCTACTAAACTATAACATTTTTTTTCATGAGTTCTTATTTGAACCGTTGAATGGAGCGAATGTTTAGTTATTTCGCTTCGTCATTACTTTTGGAAAAAAATTAAGTCACTCAAGTGTAGCTACGACAGTGTTATCCATTAGGCGGTTGATGATCTGCGTCTGTTAACAGTGAATCGGCAGATCTAGAGCCCGGGAGTAGGCTTAGAATGGACTCCAAAGACCCAACAGCTGCGGTGGTGGTATCAGGCCGTAGCATGTTGTCTGCCAGTGAAACCTCGACTGGTGTAGCTGCTGCTCCAGACGATGAGACCATAACCTACTCCCAATAAACCCATTTACCCAAGATTTGGAAGACTAGTATTGGCAAAGAGCCTAATATTGGAACATCAGTGCTGAAACGGTATACTCAGTACAACCTAACGAACAGGGACCCGATGATGGAACCATTACCGACTTTCTCAAGATTCGGTAGACTATGATAGGCAAAGAAACTTATATAAGAACATCACGCAGTACAGTAACGGGAAAGTCAATGAAGCCTAAAGAAAGAAGCAGGCGATGAGACCATCACCCACTCCCAAGAAGCCCATCTAATGGAGGACTAATGATTGAGGTCATCCAGATAAACCTCCACCGGAGCCAACTGGACAAAATTCCGAAGACTACTCGGAAGAAGACTTGGGTAAGATAATTTAAATAGTCCAAGCACAGAA